>NC_048219.1:133160643-133238143 GCF_002007445.2 Ailuropoda melanoleuca | reverse complement strand
AGGAAACTAGCTTGAGATTTTTTTCCAATGGAGACATAGTTGTTTATGGGCAGAACTTGTATATGAAGAAATCAACAACTTCTGCTTCTGCCAAGGTGAATCACACACACCAGATTTACCCTCCCACCCAAAAAACAAATGTAAAGCCATACAGAATATACGGAACAACACATTTTAGACATTGCACATCAGGAAGCACAGAAAGAATGATCACTGAGGGAGAGGAAACAAATAAGGTGATCCGCATGATTTCCCAGCTCACTGCCTGGAGGGAGTTTCCAGGCTCCACCACAAAGAGAGGGAATCCAGGTGAATCTCAGAAGTCTCTTGGGATTGAGGAGATGACGTAACTGGAAAGCCGAGTGGCTGGAGTTCACAGGACAGAATACAAAAGAATACAGAATGCTCTAAAATAAGTCTTGGAGAGCAATATACAGCAAAGTGACTATAGTTAACAACACCGCATTGTATATTTGAAAGTTGCTAAGAGAGTAGACTTTAAAAGTTCTCATCACAAGAAAAGAAATGTTGTAACAGGTATGGTGGTTAATGTTAACTTGACTTATTATGGTGATCATTTCACAGTACATACAAATATTGAATCATTATGTCAGACACATGAAACTAATCAACATTTAATGTCAATTATATCTCAATAAAGGAGAGAGAGAGTGAGAGCACATGCTCCACAAATCTGCAGAGGGTTCCCTATAAGCCTTTGATTGAGTAGGGAGCAGCACATGCACATGAAGAAATTGTCAAGATAGGCGATAAAACAGCTCAAAAGCAGCAGAGAGAAAAATCTCTGGAACTCACACAGGACTGGAATTAATTTATATTCCCCTAGAAAAAATGCAAAAACCTCATGAGTCATAGGGCATCAAGGAGAGTATATAGAAAGGTGTTGCCTCAGTAATGGGCACAAGTTAGCCCTAGACTAAAGACTGCTCTGGTCCTACTTAGCCAAATTTAAAAGCAAGAGTGTATAGAATAACTTAATTGAGGCCCAGAACAAACATCAAGAGTATTTATAGCAATTAAGTATTTCTAGCACCCAAGAAAGTAAAATTCACAATGTCTGCCATCCAATCAAAAATTCCCTGACATGCAAAGAAATAGGAGAATGTGACACATGGGGAGGGGAAAAAAATAATCAATAGAAACAGGTCCATAAATGACACAGATGATATAATTAGTATACAAGGATGTTATAACAGTTACAGTCATACCTGAGAGGTATTGCAGGTTTAGTTCTAGACCACTGCAATAAAGCAAATATCACAATAAAGTGAGTTAAATTTTTTTTTGTTTCCCAGTGCCTATATAGTTATGTTTATATTGTACTGTAGTTTATTAAATGTGCAATAGCATTATGTCTAAAAAACACAATGTGATACCTTAAATAAAAACACTTTATTGCGAAAAACGCTATCATCCCAGCTTTTAGTGAGTCATAATCATTGAACACAGATCACCATAAAAATCTAATAATAAAAAGTTTGAAATGTTACAAGAATTACCAAAATCTGATGCAGAAACACAAAGTGAGCAAATATTAATGGAAAAATGGTGCTGAAAGACTTGCTTGACACAGGGTTGCTACAAATCTTCAATTTGTTAAAAAGGTAAATCTGCAAAGCACAATAAAGTGATGTATGCCTGTAACTATATTCTTTATATTCAAGAAGGTAGAAGAAAGAGAGAATCATAGAGACATTAATGATATGAAGAGACCCAAATCAAATGTCTAGAGATAAAAAATGCCATCCTTGACAAATACATCACTGGGTAGAATGAACAAATTAGACAATGAAGAAGAAAAGATTAGTGAAATTGAATACATCGTCAAAGAAAAGATTCAATTTGAAAAACAGAGATAAAAATTTGGAGAAAAAATAAATAAAGCATCAGTGAGCTATGGGACTTCAAGTAGCTAATGTAACTGTAACTGGAGTCACCAATAGGAAGAACGGAAAAAAAAAAAACAATTTAAAAAATAAAGGTCAGGGGAGTGGAAGAAATGGGTGAACTCTTTGTAATTATTATTATTATGTAGTCCAAATAAATTGAAAAATAAAGTAAAGTAAAAATCTGGAAGGGCATAAACCAAGCATTTCAGTGGCACAGAAAATAGCACATGCCTTTTAGTATAAGGCTTGGAAATGAGTTCAGAAAATGAGACAAGACAATGTACAGATGATAGCATGTAATTACAAAACAACAAAACTGTAACAGACTGATGGCAAAGCTGTTGGACAACAGTTCCTGAATGCCCAAGAAAGACCAAATAGGTGAGTTGCCAGTCTGATGCAAACTCACTGCTCAAAGAAGAATTCACAGTGGTGGTCTAGCTTTAACCCCAGAGGAAATAACTGAAAGGTTCGAAAGTCTCCTGGGACTGGCTGGCCCTACAGGATTTCCATAGACATTTCATTAATGTGCATTCCCCACATCATTCTTTCTCCCGATGAACTGATAATGCTCAAGACTGTTATTATCTGAAACACTCTAATAATAAAAATGACATGTATACTAATTATAGTAACATACGAATGTAATTTAAATATTCATATGATCCATTATTCTGCTAAAACAGCAATCTCCTGAAGGGTTGTAGAAAAAATATTTTTATATTTCTGCACAGTTAAAGCTTTCTGAATACATTTTACAGAAATTTGCACTATGGGCAAATTTGGGAAGATAATTTATGACTAATTTAGATAGAGAATTCCAGAGAGATTTATCTGAGGTGTTGGGATGCTGGAAATTGGGACTGTGAAGAGATAGTGTAAAGACACTGTAAAGCTACAGACACTGGTCTTATCTAACCCATTCCAAAGGGTTAGAGTGAAAACACCCTTACCAAGCAGCAAAGCACCCAGGTTTATTTGTTTGTTTCTGGGTTTTTCACCTACGGTATAGACCAGTATATGGAGAATAATATGTGGGTCTCATTGCTTCACCCAGGGTTAAGAAATTGGGGCACTGGGAAACTATATACTTATTTTCTGTGTGTAAATATTAGTCTTCTACTGCCCTGAAAGCCTTGTGTGTGTATTCAGGGTAATAAAGAAAATAACAATAAGGGCCAAAAAGTTTCCAATTTTGTTGAAGATTACAGACCTGTATGTTCAAAATGCTCAACAAAACCCAAGCATAAAAAACATGCATAAAACTACACTGAAATAGATCTTAATTAAATGGCTTGAAACACATAATAAAAAGAAAAGTCTTAAAAGCCGCCATAGAAAAAAGACACCTCAGATACAGAGGAACAAAGATCAGAATGACAGCAGATTTCTCAGTGAAAACATTGCAATCCAGAGGATAGTGGATAATTATCTTTGAAGTACTGAAAAAAAAAGACATTTCAAAGTATAATTCTATACTCAGTGAAAATATCTTTAAAAAATAGAGGGGAAACAGAATTTTCTTAGACATTCAAAAGCTGAAAAAAATTTCATCACCAACAAACCTGAATTTCAAAGAAAATTGAACTTCTTTAGGCATAATGAAAATGATACAAGCTGGAAATCTGGATATACACAAAGAAATGAAGAGCACCAAAATGATTAATATGTGTGTAAGCATGAAAGCTGTTGTTTTGTAATTTTAAGATCTTTTAAAAGATAACTCACTGTTAAAAGCAAAATCAATTACAACGTATTTTTGTTCTTATAGCATATGTAGGAATAATAAAATGCATGACGATGGCACAAAGACAGAAAGTGAAGTGTAATATTACTTAAAGGTAAATTGCGATAAGTTAAAGAATGTATTATATATTCTAATGCAACCATTTTTAAAAAGGACAAAAAAAGTTGTAGCTAATAAATCAACAGAGGAGATATATTTGAACAATTTTTTTAAAACCCTCAATCCAAAAGAAGGGAGAAAATAAAGAAAAAGTTAATAAGTCATTCAAGATTTGAAAGTCATCCAGGACCACAGAAGATAAATTTCTAGGACAATTTAGAAGCCATTTTTCCTGTTTCTTACAATATTGTAATCTTTGATCCAACTATGAATCTTCCATCTATGGTGAAGTCAATGGTCAATAATCACATTATCAGAACCATTTCTCAAATGTGAAGAACCTTGAATTACTGTATAATAAAGCATCTCTTCCCAAACTGAAATACATTCTATGGGAGACTGTTCAAATATCTGTCTGCGTGTAACAAGCTGACTAGGGAGTAGAATCACCAGGGTATAATCTACTAAAAGAAATTAGATGTTTTCTTTGGGAGCAAGAGCACCAGTTCAAGAAGAAATTTTGAGCTGCTGCTTTGTGCTAGTCATTGAATTCCTCTCGGTGGGGTGCAGTGGAGCTCACTACATACCTGAGACTACCTGTGGATTCATTATTAGCTATACATGATACTTGATTGCAAAGTCAGTATTCTAGTAAATAGGGTGACTTTTCCATAGACCTGAGATGATAGATACAGGTTAGGTTCTGAAATCATTCTGAAAAAGAGGTCAGAATACAAATCATCAAAAACAGTCACAGTGGGGCGCCTGGGTGGCACAGCAGTTAAGCGTCTGCCTTCGGCTCAGGGTGTGATCCCGGCGTTATGGGATCGAGCCCCCACATCAGGCTCCTCCGCTGTGAGCCTGCTTCTTCCTCTCCCACTCCCCCTGCTTGTGTTCCCTCTCTCACTGGCTGTCTCTATTTATGTCAAATAAATAAATAAAATCTTTAAAAAAAAAAAAAAACAGTCACAGTGTCCAGGGGGAAAGAAACAAAGGAGACAGTATTGGTTAGTCTGTGGATTTCTTCCCCCCACTTCCTCAACAACCTCATTAGTCCCCTCTGAATTTGCCTTTTCATGAGAAAACAATGAAAGAGTATGACTGGCTAGGAACAGCTCACTTATTTGACCATGCTAACCAACTGGCCAACCTGTGTTTTATCCTAATTATTGGATTTTTGCCAAAATACATCATACCCCCTCCGTAGCAGCTACAGCAAACTCCCCTGTCCTCAGGGACTCTTCTCAGCACCTGGCAGATTGTTGGTAAGAGAGAACTGGAACAATACAATTAGTTAATATGATCCCCGCCATGATTAGCACTAGGCAATAGCCCACTGAAGTAGCCCAGCCTCCTTCGTACAGTTACGTGAAGCAATGGAGGGATGAGGAAAGGACTGGAGTTAGAACAAACTTTGAGTGATCTGCTTAATTGTCCTCTGGGTGCTTTTTGTGTATATAATAGATGATCCTTGTTTGGGAGGGTTGAGATTTCAAGTCCAAGTAGGTAACATTTGAGGTAGTGGGGGAGCAATATTGGAGAATGGAAACAGGTCAACATTTTCATTTGCTAAAAGGAGAATTATTTGCTAAAGAGAGAATCACAGTCATAATTGTCTACACAGCAGTCACTCTCTCTTTCCTTCCTCCTAACAGAATCCTGATTTTGTTTGGGAACCCAGGATCTCTTCTGGTCACATTCAGGAAAAGCTGGACCTATCCCCAGCCAGAGGGCAAGACTGGTGTAGGTTAAGCCAATCATTATGGTCCCATTCTCCTGCCAGGTATCTGTTTAGAAAGGAGCATATGGAACAACTTTGGCCAGAAACATCAGAGAAAGTCTATTTGCAGGGTGGGGGAGGAATAATCTTCATTCTTAAGACACAGGAAGCAATGCTCCTCTTATTCCACTATCATTGAGCATGAAGTCCACACATGTAAAGGGTGGAGCCAAAAGACTCCTAAAGAAATGGAACCAGGATCATCCTTTATCTTTCCTGAAGGCTGCCCTTCCTATGGACTTCTTCTTATATAAGTCCTTAGTTCTTGGGCCACTTGGATAGGAGTTTTCTGATACCTGCACCAGATATCATTCTGATACAATTTTTCAGCCCACTTATTTCACAAAGAAATAAATAAACCTAGGAGGTAAAGCGACTTAACCAAGGCCATAAAACTAATTAACAGCAAAGCCAGGGCTAGACCAGCAATCTTTGTGCACTGAGCAACTGTGTGCTGAATCCCAAAGTTAGTAGTACCCACATACCTGTGATTAATCCATCATTAATAATCATTTTTACCTAAAGAAATAAGCATCACCACTACTTCCTGAATTATTTGTTGTTATTTTTAATTTCAATATAGTTAACGCATGATGTTGTCTTAATTTTCTAAGACTTCTTACAAATTCATGCAAAGTTAATAATATGCACCTACAGGGTGATATTCAAAATATTCAATAATTGAGATGACAGGATTAATTCAATCTAATAGACACAGGTTATACTGCTGGGACAAGGTTTTAGAGGTCCTCGTTTTCCAGGCCTTCTTCATTCATTTGCTAAAATAGGGAGATGTGCTGGGTTCTCAAGGAAGGGGATGGGAGCTAGGGAGCTTCACAGAGGGGACGGTAGTTCAGTATTTAAAATCAGTTTGTCTAGGCCATTGCACACTGGCTCATGATCAGTGCTTTGTTTCATCCAGTGTAGAGCCTGATAATCTTGTGTTTGTCTTACTCCCTCTTCCGTTTAGACTATCAATTCTTTAGGAACAAGAATAATATGTAACATTTGTTAGTCTTTTTTGTGTGTTTCCAATAAAACTTTGGACCTAGGGTCCAATAATTAATGCATAATCTTTTCCCTGAACGCTAAAATGTGCATGGAAACAAATTTTCTAGACTCATTCATTCATCCTACTAATTTTTATTAAGAGCTGCTAAGTCACAGCTGCAGAGCTGGGGGTTGGAGATAGGGAGAAACCCAGATACGGCCTCATGCAAGTCATAAGCTCTATTTAAAAAGTACTCAGATCTTGTCTACCTATAATCCTGAAAACAAAGCTGGGGGTGTATGAGAATGTAGGCCTGGGAACACAAGGAAGGGCCCTTGGAAAGTACAAATTTTGAAGAAACTAGAGGGTTCATAAATGGTTGTACTTCCGCTCTTTTCATGGTCACTATACTTCCCAGCAGGAAATTCTCCATTTTCATTGTGTACTCTTCACCCTGTTTCTCTCTCTATAGTATTTGACACTGGTGACCACTACTGCATATTATTTCTTCCTACTTGCCTCACAACTTCACTGATCCTTTTATTGGCTCCTCTTCTCATCCTTATCCCCAAAAGACATGTTTTCTAAGATTTTAATATAAGCACCCTTATTTATGCCTTCTTTCTTTAGATGATGCACCTACCACTCCATTATCAATGAGCAGATGTGACGGCGGGCTCCTAAATTTCTCTCATCCTGAACCTCAGTCTTTCCCTCCATTCCAAATCTTCACTACCATCTTCCTCTCTGACTAGTTTATCCACCGATTCGTCGCCTCCAAGCTAACCCTCTGCTTGATTAAACTACTTATGATCATGGCACTGCCACCCTCAACTTATCCTGTCTTGTAGCCTTGAATTATTTTGGATTCCCCTTCATTCCTACACCAGCACAGTAAAGTGGAATACAGCTGGGATTCAGAGTCAGGCACACTTGGGTTCAAACCTAGTCATCACCACTTGCTCGCCAGGTAAACTTGGGTATGTTAATTAACCTGAGAGCCTCTATTCCACCAATTATAAAGTACAGGCAGTGTTTTCTAGCTGTGGGAACTAAATGAGCTCATGTATATAAAGTACTTGATGCACAGCAGGTGTTCCTTTCCTCTTAAAGCCATTGATAAAATCAATTGCACTATCTAAATGATGCTGTTCATCATTCAAATCTACATTAAACTGTTGTTTTACATTTTTTTCAATTGAGGTATTTCATTTCTCTGAGCCTTAAAGAATTTTGTTTGTATTTATCTAGTAGCATTAACCTTATTTTGGTATTTTGGGTGCTCATCTCACAAACTAGATTTTTGGATTTTCCAGATTTGCTCTGTCCAACGTAGTAGCTCTTCAAATTTTAATTTGTGACCATTCAAACTTAAAGGTAAATTAAATATAATTAGAAACTAAATTATTCATTTACTCCAGCCACATTTCAGGTGCTTAATAACCACATATTGCTAGTGGCTACCATAGCGCTATACGATATTGTACATTATGGGATATTTTTATCATCTAAATTTTAAACTTTTTTAATAGCAGAAATGATGTCTGCGTTTTTTCATTTTTGTGTTTTCTGTGGTCCCTTGTACTTGGCGGACATTTGAAAACACATATTGTAAAGTATTTGCGAATTAAAATCTCTACTATTATGTACCATTGATTATGAACCAGTAATTGCCATTTACTTTGTGTTTACCTTCTGTTGGAGAGGATCGTGGCATGGCCTTCTCAGTTTCCTGCCCAAGCCACCCCCTCAAATGCAGATCCAGTCTTAACAGGCTGGTTCTAGGATTTTTGAAAGAATGGGTGGAAAGGAAGGAAATACAACAGAGGTATTCAAGAGTAAGTGGAAGATTTTTAGGGGGCAGCAGTTTAGAGGATGCTGAAGTGTATGAGGGTAATAAATTAAGAAAGAAAAATGGGAATTTAAAACGTATTGCAAGGACTTATGTGTCACCTTCCTTGTGTGGAAAAAATAGGAAGCGGAAGTTTGAGTCACTGTAATTATCCATTATCGCATGGACTTTGCGTTTTTAGCTACAATACTATCCTAGGTCTGAATGTATGTGGATCACGGTTTTATAGATATTATAATTATGTAGCGTCACATTACAACTTTTTTTTCGAATGCATGGGTGTTCTGTTACATGACTTCTATTTCACATAATATTAAATATTTATGCTCATGCTGGCCATTTCATATTCACAAAATAAGTCTAACATTATATGGGGTAAAACTCATGAGTTCTCCATTTTCATTGCATGATTGACCATAGACAAATCTAAGAACCAACTGAAAGTTATATAAACATCCATACACGATACTGGTGTATCGCATTCAGAATTTCCAGATAAGGAATGGACTTCTCTCATAGCAGGCCGACATAGGTGCATTCTCTAAGAGGGGCATGAGGAATAGAGCCCCTTGACTCCTTCTGACATTAATGGGCAATCCCACAGCCAGATCTCTGTGCCCTGCCTTGAGAATTTACCCAACTGTAAAATTGCATTCTACATAGTTTCATGTGGGAAGATGACGCATGTCACTCCTGGAAACTATCACATGTTCCCTATAAATTATGGCGCTAAACAGCTTTTACCATGGGTAGTTAGTGTTGGCTTTTGTTTTGGTTTTTTTTTTTTTTATCTTCACATCAACCTTCTAAGAATGACAAGGAAAGGTATTTTCACACCATGGCAAAAATCTATAATATGAAGGTCAAGCAAACACTGAATTACTATTTCTTTAAGATTTTTTTGGAAGTAAAAAAATTGGCATTTTACTTGACCTGATGCAAAATCAATCATTAGCAAGCACTTTGACAATTCCTAACTGAACAGATTACTGGGCTACATATGTTAAATGCTCTACATGGCAACACAAATGTTTTCCATGATCAATTCCTCTGTATCTAGCCTTTTCATTTGGGTTTAAGAAGATTTTGATCAATGTTATGATTTTCACAGAATCAATTTTCAATTAATGAAATATGGATTCAATTAAAATACATGGTTAAAGCAAAACAATGTGTTCAGACAGTTCATGCTGCTGTGCATGTCTTCTCTATTATAATCAAGTCCATTGAAAGCCTAGGTTGATTTTTACCTTTTTAAAAATATTGTTCTGGGGTGCCTGGGTGGCACAACGGTCAAGCGTCTGCCTTTGGCTCAGGGTGTGATCCCGGCGTGATGGGATCGAGCCCCACATCAGGCTCCTCCGCTATGAGCCTGCTTCTTCCTCTCCCACTCCCCCTGCTTGTGTTCCCTCTCTTGCTGGCTGTCTCTATCTCTGTCGAATAAATAAATAAAATCTTTAAAAAAAAATATTGTTCTACAGTCATTGCGACAAGACAGCTGTGCTCTTTACACCAAACCAACATTGTCATTAACTAGTTGTATGACTTACTTAACTTTTGTAATGTTTATTTTAGCAAATACAAAATGAATGTTGTGTTAACTTCTCCACAGATTTCCTGTAAAATGTATCAAGATAATATATTTTAAAGAAGACTTTTAACAGAAGATCTAGTATATGAGAAGTGTGGTGGGCATTCATTACACTCTAAATCGGCATATATTTCATATATATGAAGAAAATCTGTCAGTCAAACTCATCTTCTTATTCCTTTTCCAATTCCAACTACCTTTCTCCAATTTCACTCGAGTGCTCAATAAATGTTTATAAGCTTTCTATTGTTTTGTTGATCCTTTTCTTTGTTCCTTTGGTTGTATATTCATTATTATTTTGACACACATAAGATGACATTTCAGAGGAAAACATTAAATATAAAAGCAACTCAGATTTGACATCCCATCAGCTTTTGGAAGAACTGTGAAATTCACTTAACTGTTATGATATCACCAAGTCCACAACAAATGGACTTAAAGTGACAACTGGCAAGAAGCCAGAAAACTGTCCTCTCGGGAAATAGCAAAGACATCATTCTACAGAGCAACACCTGCAAGACAATGAGTAGTTGGGATCTATCTTCAGTGGGCCAAATTTCTTTTGGCTTCATGGGAAGAAGCACTTGTTTCCTAATATCTCCTATATTCATTGTCATTTCCTTCTACTTAAATGTAAATGATAAAATTTGTTTCCATCTCATACAGCATTTATTATTCTGAAATAGGGATGAGAAAGGTCAGGGTACAGAGGTGAGTAATTATCTACAAAGGATATTTATTAAGGAAACATCACATATCCCCCAAGGACCAGTAGAGTGCTAGTCCTTATAACGTACAAGTTGCTTGATCAGTTTATGTTGAACAATGAATGAGGCAGAACCAAGTGGTACATTCTGTCTTTCTTATCTCCCAGCACCCAATGGAATACTAAGTATAAAAGAAGCATTCCATAAACACTTGACAAATTGAATGTAGTGTCTGTTGGGCAGACCATATTCTTTGGGTTATTCCTTTGACTTCTTAGGCTGGATCCTTAGACCAATTTCACAGAATTAAGATTGAGATCTTTAGTTCAAGAATTTTTCTGAGGCCCAGGAAAGCCATGTTAATTCATGTACATCAGTTTGCTTTCTTCAAACTGAACCCCAATTCTGAGGCACTTTGTTTCTTTGACAAACTTTCTATCCTTGACAAGCCATCTAATAGAACCCATCAACTCGCCTCCTTTCCACTCAGAACACACACACAGTTAAGGGTTCCACAAGGGTTTGGCCAGATTAATATAGTCTTGGTAACACGCTGAGTCAAACTCTGAATCTTGATGTTGAACTTGAGTTAAAACTTTCAACGATTTCTCCTCCTCAACCGATTTACGTTAAATAATGCACCATAAATTACTCTCTGCTTAAAGGAAGTCAGATTTCTCCTCACTCCCTGATGTATAACAGTCATTCTTATCTTTGGTCATTCCTTTCCTGTGCCTGATAAAATCTCCTTTCTCCAATCTTCCTTTCTAGAGCGTCAGGGCTCATTTCAGTATAAAGCCCCATGGCACCTTCTTTAAGAAAGTAGGTTTTTTTGTCACTCATCCTTACCAACTTCCTTTCCCTAGTCCATAACACTTCAGAATATTCTGACTGGAATAAATGCTATTGTGCAAAGTTTAACAACCATAGATTGGAAGTTCCCTGAAGGCAAACAACATTTAAATATTTCCTTTGTTATTACATAACTCCCAAAATACCTATCAGAGCCCCAGGCACTCTGAGAGCTCAATAGATACTTGTGAGTTTGAACAGAATTTAACAGAACTGGGTGGCAATATTTTTTAAGGGCACACAAGAGAGAAACAGTTTCTAGTTAGAGAGCTATACTGAAATTACGCATACGAACTAAAAAGGCAAAAATCAATGGAAATTATGCCCAATGGCTAAGATGATAATATCTAAATACCATATATTTGACTTTTTCTTTTTTTTTTTTTTTTTAAAGATCTCATTTATTTATTTGGCAGAGACAGAGAGAGAGGAACACAAGCTGGGGGAGTGAGAGCAGGAGAAGCAGGCTTCCGGCTGAGCAGGGAGCCCGATGTGGGGCTTGATCCCAAGGATGCTGGGATCATGACTTGAGCCGAAGGCAGACGCTTAAGGACTGAGCCACCCAGGCACCCCATATTGGACTTTTTCTGGTCAGTTTTGTCCCACCAGAATGTAAGCTTTGTGAGGGCAGAAATTGTAGTTTTTTGCTCTTTGTTTTATCCCCAGTACAGAGAACGGTGCCTGGTACATAGTAGGTGCTCAATATATATTTATCACATGTATAGAAACTATCTTTTGTTGTTGCTGCTTTTGTTTTATTTTTGTTTGTATTCCTTTTCGTTCCCTTTTCTCATTCAATGGATAAATGAACCTAAGAAAGTAATCTAAAGATAAAAGGTAATGCTTCCTTTTGGCTTACTTGATGATATATGTATTCCCTTCATTATCAGAGTAAGGTTATTTGAAGCACATCTCACCCAAACTCCAAGCCTTTCTTCCTCACAAGAACTCTCTAGATAAAAAAGACTGAAAGAAAAACCTAGCAAACAGCAAAGATGATGGGTTTTCTATGAACAAAGTTTGAGAGAGGAAAGTGAGAAAAAGTGATTAGTTTTTAATTTTGTGTGTGTATTTTTCAATACTTTCAAATATCCTTTTTACTAATTCGATTTTTTTACGCAGCTCAATTCAAAGTAGTTTAGTAAGATGGAGTTATGAATCCTGCGTGCTCTGCACAATGCCATTTTTTAGTCATTACTGAGGACTAGTGACATTCTAACGAGAAATGGGTAGAAGAAATCACAACTCTCAGCAGAAAATAAATGTATACACAAAGATTGAAGAGAAAATGCAGTAGTTTACATCTTTGGGCAGCAAAACTGGTAAGTGATTAATTTATTGACCATGAGATGTAAAGAAATGTTTGGATTCCTAGCTTCCCACACCTACCATTACCTACTCTTTTTGGAAAAGACTGCAGATGATATCTAAATACCCAATCATCACCTAAGTTACTTTACTTTAACTTTCCAGCCCCCATTAACAGCAACAAAATCCTATTAGGATTGGTCATTTGCAAAACTTTTTGCAAAACATTAGGTCATTTGCAAAATTTTTACTAAAGCAGTAAGCCACTATAAGTTAGACTCCTTGCAGAATGGGGTGGGGCAGAAATATCAGGTCAAATTGATATTCAGGCTGACCTTATCATTTCTAGTCATTTTAAAATTTCAACTCACTATCAATTGTGTGCTTATGTCTTTGTCCATATTTCTTGCATATTATTTTTAACGGATCATGAGTACATGCATGTTATTTAAAAGAATTTGGAGAGTGCTCGCTTTGGCAGCACATAAACTAAAAATTGGAATGATATGGAGAAGAGTCAGCATTGCCCCTGTGCAAGGATGACATGCAAATTTGTGAAAGAATTTGGAGAAAAAATATTTGACTCTTCTAAAGAGTGACAGCTAAAAATGAGAAAGCAAAAATAGTAATATACTCTACAAGGATCAAAATATTTTTGTTATGTGGAGTTTTATTTTTATTTTAAGGGGCTTTCATTTTCTTGCTTATAACCTGGCATGAATATTTGATGAGTCATCAAGATTCTTGCCCTAAAAATAGGTTTTGGTTTTTGTAAGTATGCTTTACACTTACTTGCATTTATGATAGTACATAGTTTTATTTTCTCAAAAAAATAGACTTTTAAAAAATATGATAAAATTTTATTCAAAATATTGGTCACCTACCATGTGACAGGCTTTTGCACTTCCTATCATATTTTGAATGTAATAATTTCCCTTTTTCATTAGATACTTTGGAACCTCCCAGTTACCATGCACTGCATTTAACACCTGACAAAAGTAAAAAGTAGGATTACCATTATCCTAGACTCTCATATGAGGCAGGAGCCTTATCTCATCCCATCTCCCATCCAATGCTTAAAACACTTTTAAAACATCACTAAGGGGTATATCAGGGAAACATATCCTCTGATGATAAACTCATATCCAAGGCAACCTACTGTATAATTGAATAACTCTTGTCACTACAGAGTTCTTTCCTTTATGGCTGGAAAATAATTAAATTGTCTTTTTGTTGTTGCTTTTTGTAATGTTTTTGCTTGTGTTTCTTTTCTTTCCCTTTTCTCATTCAAGGAGCTAGTTCTATATTTGTGTGACTTTGGGGAAAATGATATGGCAGAGTAAAACTTAGATATGTTTATGATTTTGTTTTTCAAAAGCCTAACACTTTAAAGGAATTTAAGTTAAGGTCTTGAAGAACATGAAGGGAGAAAGATTTTTCCTCCCTACTAAAAGAAAATTTCCCAGGATCTGGGGGAGAAGAGCAGAGGGAGACAATTCTAAGGCTCCCAAAAGCAGAGATCTGGACCCTACTTCCCATTAAAATGACCTGTGAGACAACCGGATGCCAAGCATAGACAGTTGAGTGGTCTCTCGGGAGACAATGCCAGAATCAGCTTCACCCCAGGCTTCCTTGCTTCAGGATGACAAAAAAGGTGAGTGTAGCTAAGAGGAACAAGGTACACATGAACAATGACTGTCTCATCACTGCCCTCACAGGTAAGACCAATGACTGAAAAATGTGTAGCCTCCATCACTGATAGAAGGCAATGCCCAAGACCCCACGACTGAATCACACTCTGTGGGGGGGTCCTTAGTTAGACTGAAATTCTTTCCACCAACTCAGTAAAGCAGAGGGGAAAGGGCAGAAATTAAAACAGCAGATTATGAAAGCATACTTATTTTTGCACACCTGAGTTGTGAAATTAAGTTTCGTACCCTGATGGCTATGATTATAGTATTATATGTTATATTATATTAATTATATATTATATATTATATTATAGTTCTTCCTATGACATGTTTTTCTTCATTGAATGTAGCGTGAAGTTCAAACTTTGGTGACCAGAGCTGTTTATCACCACCAGCATGTGACTTTATGAGTAGAGGTATCGTATAGCTTTCCTCGTTCTGGTCGCTAGGTTTCCTTGAATGCAGCCAGAGGTAGCTTTTCTCTGACAGCCACCTCATAGTGATGACCCAAACTGCAGACAACTAAAACCCCATAGCTTTTTCATTCATATCACCATTAAAGAAAAGATTCTCAGCTAGATTTGTACGAACATTTTGGGCTTAATATTAATTTCTAGTATATTCATTTATTTTTCTCTTTCTCTTTTTACTTTGGACCTCAAGTACAAATAGTTGTGATGTCCATACTCTTCAATTCTTGGCATGTTATCGTTCTTAAACCCTATAACGTCACTCTTTTGTTTTGGTTTAGTTTACTTATATTCCTTTATCCCTGGATTCTCATTCCAATGCCCCTCAACAGGCACCTATTCAAACATGTATAATATAAGTTCTCAGGTAGGTCTATATCCTTGACAACTCTATGCATTCCTTTGTGTATGGGTATGTGTGAGGTGTTTTCATCTCCATATATTTTCTACATATGGCATCATGTAACCTTACAAATTCAAATGTGTTATTTTAGACCCCCTGATTTGAGGGGTTCCTGATTTGGTGTGAAGTATATTAGCTATCCCACCTTGCTTTATGTCACCTGAAAAGCTGCCAAACAGCCTTCATGGTACCATGGAAGATCTTCCCAAAGGTTAGTATCAATACATTCGTTCTCACCCCGTGAGTTTGAGTGTCCCATTAGTTACAAATCCACTTAAACTTATTATCGTCTACCTCATGTTAAATGTAATGCCATTGGCTTCTGGGTATTTGCAAGACCCTCAATTATATCTTTGTAGGGAAATTAGAACACACAAGAAAGGAACTTTTTTGTAGAAAACACTCTCAGGAGTTGAAAATGCAACTTCTTCGGTTGTGTGTCTTTGCTTTAGGGATGAGTCCTACCTGGGCTTCCAAAAGACTACTTAATGTATCACACAAGCAGGGAAACCCTTTGATTTAATCATCTCAAACCCCTCTCTTTCTGGATGACACAGGATCCACAGAGAATGTGTGCATGGAGCAACCAAAGGAACTTCTATTTCCCTGCTGACCCCAAGAAGCTTATCTGCTAACATAACTTGATAATACTAGAGATAATGCCAGTTGAATTGGTACTCTCTCTATTCCAGGACTCTGTGTCTTTGACCAATTCCTTTCTGTTGCTTTTCCTGCACCTCAGTTGGCCACAAGACACTATTGAACTTGAGGTTTTCCTGATTAATCTTCCTGCATCCCCACCCACGAATGCACATTCATATGCACACAAACACACACCAACCCCAACACCAACAGGGTTAAAGCAGCTGGATCTTAAAAATTCTCTGCAGCTAATTCTCTAGCATTATCCTTTTAATCACCCAGGTATTTATACATCCACCCAAAGGGGAATCTCCTACTCAACTCTATGGGACAGAAGAGAGAAACCCTCAGTACCATTTTGGAACCCCCACAGCTGCCTGGAGCACTCTGAGTCTGAGCACGGCTTACTAGGTCTTACCATCAAGGGGAAAAGAGACTCTCTCTGCTGTCCCACGTCCTCTACATCCTGATTTTGATGAGGAAATGATGCTTACAAAAGTAAAATCAACTCAGTGGAAGACAGTGAATACAAAAATGTTTATATGGTAAATGCTGATATTTATTGATTTCAACTGACGCAGAGATAGTCATGGTATCAGTCTACACTGGAAAATACTTAGAAACAACTACAAAGGTACCTTCCTAAAAGTTCCCTACAAATATTGCAGAGATTTTCTGAGAAACCTTATCTAATAATTCTCAAATGGCTAAACATAATGAGATTTTGAGTCAGGAAATGTCACACTTTCCCTTTAATTCTGCCCATCTTTATATGCAGTGCTGGATCATTGGCCCCTAACCTGGCTTTGGCCCTTGGAACTTTACCTACAGGCCCAGGATCTTGCCTATGGCTACTGTCCCAGTTGGGGCTCTGATCTTGCCTCAGGCCTCCTGGCTTCAAGCCTGAACTCTGCCCTGTTCTTGCCCTGCAGGTCTTTTGGCATTCCTGGGCTGACTCTGGAAAGAGTCCAGGTTTTCCCTGTTCTGTGGGACACTACCATGTTCTTTCTTTCCAGCTGCTAAAGTCTTTTTTAGAACTCCATGAAACTGTTTCATTTTCTTCTCTTCCTATTTTATTTCTGGGAACTAAAAAATCATTCATGCATTTATTTACTCAATCAAGCAAATATTTAGTGAGCAAATTCAATGGCCCCAACACTGTTAGTCACATGGGCAGAATATGCCTTAACAGAACATATGGGTTTTTTCCAAATTAGCTTTTTATAGACTAAAAATTGAGTTTGTGTTCCTTTAAAATAATTTTAAATTGCACAGTTTAAAATAAAATGTAAAAATGTTTTAACCACTGCTCACATCCCTTTGCAAAAATCCTACTCTCCAGTAAAAGAAGTTAATGGCATTAAGAAATGTACATACACCTTGGTTTTCTTTGCAACACATGGATAGAATTTGTTCCTGTGAAATTATTTACAAAAGAAAGTTCAGGAGTCAGGGAGTGACATATCTCACGTGGGGACAAAGAATATAAATCACAGTGTTATTTCATTTTTAATTAAAACTACCTCTTTTCTCCCCACCACACTCCAAACCCAATCGATAGGACCAAAACTACATTTCTCATTAGAAAGTGATGGGATCAGGAGAAGGTTGAATGAAAGAGGTTTGTTATGTTTCAATTTTTAGCCATGCTAAGATAGGTAAAAGAGAGTTGGTTCAAGTTTACTTCATGAATGCTTACACATTTTACTTTTCCTTCAGTGTTATAAGATCAAAGAAAAACGAACTAATGAAAGTCACAAAGACTTGTGTGGGTTGTATGGGATTTATATATTTGACAACGGTCACTCCTCCCCACCCATGGAACAACACATGTCAAATCTATGTAACAGCATCTTTTATTTTAGAGCAACACTGAATTTTACTCTAGTGGCTTATTTAATAGGAACAAGTTCACTTGTCAATACATGCCTGACTCAGACTTGAAGTTGTCTTTGCCCTTACTCACTAACAAGCTTGGAATATGAATATTTATTTTTTTCTTATTTTCCCATGACCCTTCATTGAACCCAGTGTGGTATCCTTTATGAGCAGAGTATGTTGAACCTACATTTATTTATTCATTGAACAAACATCTATTGACTACTAACCATGTGTCAGGCACTGTCCAGGTGCTGGCAAGAACTCAGTGAAAAATCAAAAACAAAAGTGTCCGTTGTCATGGAGCTTGCAATTTACAGGGAAAATAGGGAAATAAATAAATCAATCAATATACAGTACTTTGGGTTTATTGAGTACAATGGAGTGGGGGAAAGCAGGTAAGAGTCATGGCAAGTGAGGGTGAGGATATGCAGTTGTAAAGAAGATGGTCACATCTAAGCTGAAAGAGACAGGAAATGAGCCATACAAGTATCTGGAGGAAAGAGAGTTCCAAGCGAAGGGAACAGTTGATGCAAAGACCATGGGGTGAGAGAATGTCTGGCTTGTTCAAAGAGCAAGGAGACCAGCGTGGTCAGAAGGCAGGGGTCAAGAGCAGGTAGGGCAGGGCTTTGTAGATCCTTTGAGGTGAGGGTTATGGACTCACCTCTGAGGGTGATGAGATGCCTCTGGGGGGTTTTGAGCGGGAGAGCCATAATCTAACAAGTTTGAAAAGATCAATCCGGTTACAATATTGAACACAGACTGGGGTTTTAAGGCTTATTTCTAATGTCCTTTCTAGCACCATGATTCTAAAATCCATACTTTGAAGTGATATCATAAGCCTCTAGCCAGTTCAACATGAAATACATATAGAACAACGGTATTTTGAGCAACTCGTGATATTAGTATCACAACATTCTAAATGCAAGTCTAAGTATAAAGTAAGTATAGGAAAGTCTGAGACTGCCTAACTTCAACAGTGAGAGAGAGGAAATTAAACACGAAAAATTTTAAGCAGAACAAGTAATTTTAATTTAAACCATAAAGCTTTATGATTTGAAAGAAAAGAAACCATTTGGAAATGAATACAGTGTGTTATAGCAGGACACACTTGGAAAAAAGAAACGGGGCCAACTTGGCTCCAAAAATGCTAGTTGGAATGACTTGGGTCAGTTTCTTAGCTTCTCTGTGCCTCATTTCCCAAACTGAGGAAATCATATCCACAGCACAGCATGCGAAGATTAAATGAGACCTGTGGAAAGGACTCAGCATGGACTACGTGCTCAGTAAATGTCGGTCCCTTCTTCCTCCCTCTTTTGACATGAATATTTGACAAGTGGTGGGACAAAAAGGCTAAAGAGAGTTTTTATTGGGTATACTTACCACAAGCCAAATATTTGGATGCACCATTGAATAAAACTAAGCATATACAGCTAAAGAAAGAAAAAAAATGAAATTTGCATCTGGACCTAATGAAGACTAACTTGTATGAATAATAATGGGGGGAAAGACGGCATTCCCATGTAAATATCACTCTATCCCATGATAATGGATGACAATCTTTAAAATATGAAGGATTTAACAAAATTAAAATAGAAGGGTTTACTTAAATTTTTGAGGACTTTAAGTTTAGTCAGTTATAAAGAATGAAAAAGATCCTAGGACCCACAAATTTCAATTATTATGAACAGAATGTATTACAGGATTTCAAAAACAATCCCCTTTGAACTTTTTTTGTCAGTTATAAACCTTGAAGGCCTTTATTTTTATTGAAGTATAATTAATATACAGTGTCATATTAGTTTCATTTTTATTGAAGTGTAATATATAGTGTTATATTGTTTCAAGTATACCATATAATGATTAGGCAATTCTGTATATCACTCACTCTTTGAACTTCTTAAATAAAAGTAAAAACAAGCAATCTTTTAAAATTATCTGAGAACTTTACATCGGAACCTGGGGATGTACTGTATGGTGATTAACATAATATAATAAAAAAATCATTAAAATAAAATAAAATAAAATTATCTGAGAGTCTTATATACATATTAATGACTTAATGGGATCATTAATATGGGTGTTATATAGGTCACTAGAAGGTGGCATACCTCTTCTCTTTTTATATGTTTGTTATTAAAGTTTTCTAATAAAATAACAAGGGTTTCCTATGTTGAGAGGTGACATCTGGAGAGAAATCAGTTTAGTTTCAATTGAATTGGCTTCTTTCAAACCTCGTAATATCATTGATATCCCAATAAGTCATTATTTTTCAGAAATCACACCTATGATACAGTGGCACATCCCATCTTCTTGGTTCCAAAAAGGGGCCAGTACAGATGGAAGGGAAAAACGAATACACAGAAGCCTGTGGTCAACACTAAATCAAAGTAATTTGACAAAGAAAAAATGATAGGAAGAGAAAAAGCATCTCATCTGTTTTCTAGGCTTCAGAAGATTTGTAACATGATATATTCCTAAATTCTGCTGAAAACTTTTAGAAATAATGCAAAACACCATATAAATATTAGAATTCTCTGGTGGAAAAGATACGAACAATGAATATGTTGCTGAATGAATATAAAATGCGTAGTCTTTTGCAAATGAGAAGGCTGTCATATGAGAAGAAAATTGTCACATATCAGAAAACCTACTAGACTTAAAATATTAAATATGATGAGTGAATAAACAGTTTTCTTGTTCCTTAGTTCTTCTCTTAGACAAGAACACTTTGTTCGTAAGAACACACTATATGCATCCTCCAGTTACCTCATTTTCACACTAGATGGGAAATGTGTGGGAGAACCACACACACACACAAAAAAAAGCCTTTGATTAGATTAGTGAGAGGGAGAAATCTGATTCATCCATAAAATGATGGAATATATTTGTCCTAATGCATCTAAAATTGCATTTCCAGTTGCTTGATTTTAGTTGGTGCTTTTGGCTTCTGTCTAGAAAATAAATAAAATTCTAGAGCTGAAAGACCATTTTTTTTCTGACCTTAATCTTGATGTCAAGAAACTTTCTAAACTATTAAGTGGTGTGAAGGAAAGGGGTATTGGAGGGGACAGTGGGGGGGGGGGAGAGTCAAAAATAAAATATGCCGTGAACAACGAAGTGGCGAGGGCTAGGAAAAGACTGTGTGGGATTACAGGGTTTGGAACGGGAGCCCTTGTGCATGAACAGTGAAACATGGAAATCTGTAAGTGGTCATGCAAGAGATCTGCTGGTGCACATTATCTAGGCCTGATTCATTTTTCTTACTGGTACTTTTATATATTTTGCTGGCCCAGTGTGACCTGTTGAAGGTTTCCTAATAAATAGTGGTGTTATTGAACTCTCTAGTCTAGGATGTTCTTTAACTCCTTTCTTCCTTTTCTCTTGAGGAAACACCTTTGCTATCGTTACTGAGAGTTTACAAAAGGGTATGAATTTAAGGATATTTGAAATTTATCATATGATAAATAAAATAACTTCCCTAGTTACATCTCATTCCTGTTACTGACTTTTTGTATTATTAAAAGAGAAACTGGTGTAAGTGTAGGAGTGTTGTTTAAAAGTAGAAGAAATATCTGCCCTGTACCATTGCGGACCAGCACTCAAAGCAAGTATTCGAACACTGCACCTCTTACCCCAAAGATCATTGATACAGATTTTATAAAAAATAAAATTCAAGTTAAGTTAAACATTCATAGTCCCTTATTATAACCACATAAATTTCTAGTGGTTCCGGCTACAGGGGCTAGTCTGGCACTTGGCAGTTATTCCAGATGTGCCAATGACAAGAATGAGTGTAAAGTGTGACCAGTTTTCTCATTTAAGTGAGGAATGTTCAACAACTCTGAAATTCTTGCATAAAATGAAATGTCTCATTTTACCTAAATATACGTTACATCTTCTTTTGGTCTCAATGAAATGTCACATACAGATTACATCTGACCAAATGCTGGAACAAACCGTGAAGTCTGGATTATTTTAGTTTTCACTTTCTTTATGAAGTTTGATTGCAATAAACTATGGTCACATAGAAAGTTTTTCATAACTTTGTTCTATATATTTGGCTATATCAGATAATTTACTGAGAGAACTGAGTCGACCTCACGATGCTCTAATTCACCATTGACATTAAACTGGGCAAATTGAAAAGTCTAATTTGATTCTTTTGTGGTTGAATTGGTGAAGGGAAGAACCTAGAAAGGAAGGAGCTATGACAATAAACAGGTTGTTAAATTGCTCCGTTCTATAAACAAACAAACAAACATAATTTAGAAACAAATTCTCACTTCAAACTTTGTAAATGTCAATCTCTCTGACACTCAGTTATCTCATCTGGAAATGGGGTACTAATGACCACTTAATTTGACTGCATGAAAATTTAACTGAGATAATACAGAACATTTAGCATACAGCATGATAGCTTTAAGAATTTCATAAATGTTTCTTTTCTGTTTACCCTCTTTTGTACTAAAGGAACAAAGTCCAACTTTTTTCAAAGCCTTGTATCATGTTAAATATCAACTTTTCCCTAATGATTAAATTCCTGTTGATCTTTTATACCATGATGTTTGTGTTTAATTGAATAGTGACTTAAGATGTCTACACACTACAATTAAAGATGACACTATAATCTACTGTGGGTCCTCTCCTCTTTAAGAACAGTTTGTGTTCCGGAAGCCAATTTGTTAATCCACTCTTAAAAATTCAAGCACATATCCCAAGGAAACAATTCTTTTGTAATCTATCATTTACCTGATACATTATATAAATAACACTGAGGAATTTCACAACTTTCAATAATATTCTATGGGAAAAAATGTTCAAAATTCCAAGTTGAGACTTTGGTAATATATGCCCACCCTAAGCAGTGAAAATAGAGTTTCTCAAAGCTGCAAGCTACTGTAGGACCCTCCATCGGTTGGGGCAGTTAGTCTTTGATTGAGAGGCTAGTTGGCACCTCCACTGCCATTGTCTTTTTCAGTCATCATTAGTGTAGCTTTTCTACCTTTCCTCTCCTCCCTCCACCCCTTCCCTTCCCTACACACACACACACACACACACCCTTACTTGGTTCCGGTAAGAACTACTGACTCTCCATTACTCAGTAGTGTATTTCTTTTCCTTCTGGCCACTGAAGAAACTAATGCAAGCTTATGCTCCTTCATTTACCCCCTGAATTCCTAAAGTAAACACATAACCCTTTTGATTTGGGGAGAAGAAGAAGGAGGTAATAAGGATTTATAGCCAGGGAACTCATGGAAACTAACAATCATTAAATATCTTATCCTATACATTTATTTCTACATCATTCCCTGAGCTCATTACATTTCTTGTTTTCTCATTTAAGCCATGGAAAAAAATGAAAGACATAAGATTGAGGGGGAAAAAATCATCTAGAGTTCATAGAACTAGAGTTAAAGAGCTCAGATTGGATGTATGAAATGGAAGAAGGAACAAAGGAACAGGGCTAGATATCTAATGGGAGTAGGAGCTCAGGACACTGGTAGAAAAAGTCTTAGTAACAAATTGTTGAATAAATGCACGCAAAAATAAGTAAGAGTGAGATTTCTTTGAGTAAACTAACTTTAAAACTGATATACAACTGGATATTGCCTCTCCCTCTCCCTGATCCAACTTGGCAAATGGGACAGGTTGGGTATTCCTGGAGTGTATATCACAGTGAGCAGACAGGTATTCTGATGCTAACAGTTTTCACAGAGTAGTGCAATATGGTGAAAAGAGACTTTAAGTGCAAGTCATCTGAGTTAAGATCATGTTCTGTCACTTCCTGGTCCGGGTGACTCTGGCTAAATCTTTCATCTTTCTAGGCCTCTCTGTCCTACCATTTGTGGAAGAGAAAACTGGAATATTAAATAAGTAAATACATAAATGTATTTTTGAAGTTAAAAAATTAAAACTATGCTCTGCAGATCACAAAAGAGTTTGAACACAGATGATTTTTTTTATAAAAGTTGTCCCAATCACATCATCTCCCTGATAAGGAACACCCAATGGATCCAAGACATGTGGCCAGCTTTCCAGATGACCAAAGCAGGGTGCACATAGGGCCATCCATCAGAGCACCTGTATGGCTGATGTCTTCCTTTCCTAACTGGTTGCTTAGGTATTCTGGTGACACGGACCCAATTAGCTAGTCCTGATTCTCCACTGCTTGCCTTAGTCGAGAGCCCATCCTTGATAAAATGAATAATAAGAAAATGATTTTGTCGGCATTTCCATTCAAACTAAGTCACTGAAGGCATTCACTTAGCAGAGTACTTGTTTCCTGGAAGAATAAGGCAGATGAACACACGCTTTTTTAGCATAAAAAACATTGGTGAGGGTCAAGCAACATATTGCTAGCTGAGTGGTGGCCCAGCATGCCTTATTATGGCTATTTGCTGAGAGAGCTTGTATCGAGTCACTTGGCTCATTTTTAAACTTATTTTTTTTTCCTCCCTAACAAGTGCCAGACATGTGAGGCCATAATGAGTTTAATTAAAGTCAATGGCAGCCAATAATTCAAACCTTATAAATGTAATTTGGAAGCAAACAAAACTCCAAAGTCAAAACATGAAATATTCTACTTAAGCAGAAGTTTTAATCATGTTCATAAAATAAAATTGCCAAGTGTATCATGGGCTGATATAGGGCAAAGATCTGATTTCCAGTGATGGATCTACCTCTAGCTGATTGTGTTATTTTGGGCAAGTAAAAATTTTAATTAAGAGAACTTTTTTTTAGCACCTTGCACCATGCTTGTACATAATTGGTACTTAATAAATATGTATTAAGCACTAAAGTGTTTAAAAATGTACCATGGCAGGAGAAGCAAAAAATAAGAACAATTCAAAATGAAGACAACAAACACCTAGAGAGGAGAAAAGGCAGATAAAAAGGGGAAGAGGCTCACTTTATTAACTCATATCTTTAAAATTCTCCTATGAAGCTAGAGCGTCAACTCTTCTTAGAAAGATTTAATGTGATTTATAACAAGTTTAAATATTATGAAGAATGTATCACTTTTGTAGGATGTACTATTAAGTGTCCTACATAATTAAAATAAAATTTGGAAATGATTCATTTCCAGAACAAATAGATCAAATCTATAAAGGGACTCAAGACTGGATTGTTATTTATAGGCTGGCCCTCAAATGTGCAGCATTTATACTCACTGAGGTCACTCTTGTAACAAAATAGACGTCTTCCTACAGAATCAGTAGCTAAACATATGTGTTACTTATCTATCATATTAATAGACAATTTTGATTGGATCCATTCTCATTCCTACCCAAGTCATTTGACTTTCTTATTTTATTGGCTCTACCCTCCTGTGTAAGAGGAGTTTTAAGACACAAATGACAAATGAGGACAACAAATCACATTGGCCACACTACTCACACCATCTTTACTTGGACCACTAGGGTTTCCATTCTTTCCAGGCTCTGAGAACAAATAGTCACAATTATTTTCTTTCATAGGAGACCAAAACATGTTGTCAAGACATGTAAGATGAGAGGATGGAGCAGACAATCAATTTTCAAACTGAGAAATGTGAATGTTTAAACTCTGACAAACCAACCACCATTAAAAATGATAGTTTCCTTGGATAAAGAAATGAATGTTCACCTTGTTGAAGAGTACCAGAGTTCAGCCTAATCCACTTGAAAGATATGTGATTAAAAATCTAACTTTTGAGAGATTTAAAATTTGGCTCCAAGTCACAGAACTCAACATGCCTTTTTGATTACATATTGATGTTTTAAGATAAATTTATTATGTGTTGCTTATATACATGAATATTTTGAACACATTCTTCATATTCCATCATAAAAATATTTTACATAATTTTTGAATAATAAATGATGAACTATGATCCTCTTCATGCATAGTAAATGTTAAATGCTGCATTGTTTGCAGACATTAAGCCATAAGTGTTATTTGAGATGTTGCAAAATCCTGACCCCTTTAAAAGCCAAACAGCACTATGGCAGGCCTTCCCTAGCAACTGTATTCATAATGGCAATCTCCGACAGTCAGTCAAACTAAATAAACCATCAAGAATTCCAAGCCAGAAATGAGTTGTTGAGGGCTCCCGTTATCATGTCGGGACTGAGGTCATGGAGGAAACCGGAATGTTATTTTCACTAGTGCTGGCCTGCCAGTTAGTGCTGGAATTAGATTTTAGTGAAGGTGAACTTCACCATTGCTGATACTGGCAGAAATGCACTCAAAATCCTTGTAAGGGCATCAGAAAGGTTTGTGGATTACAGAGAGGTGAATCCACCCTCTCTCCTGTTACTCTGTTCCTTGTCTTGAGTGTCTCCTGTTGATCTAGAAAACCATTGCTGTATACAAGGGTTTATGATCCCCAATTTGTCTGCCAATGCTGGGAATCAAACCAAAATTTCCTGAGCACGGTGTCAGCACACTCAAGAGCCATTGGCCTTGGTAGCACACTGGTTAAGTGGGACAATTCCTAGCAAGATATTATTTACAGTGAGGCACTCAAAGATGATCTTTGCTTTGAGTGTAGTTGTTTTATTTTAATGGGAAAGTTTATTTACTGTTTAATCACATTTTATATCAATAAAGCATAGTAACAGGTGAAAAAGGCATGTAGTGAAGGTTCTGACAGTCTTCCCAAGCACATCATCCCTGCTTCTCAGACTTTTCTGGACGTGGCCTAGGACCTGGGGATAAATAAGCAGAAAGTGTGAACTTCCACCCTATGTACAAAATTTGCCAAAAAGTTATGTATTTTTTTTCTAACTCAGTTATCCTGATTTTATGTCAGTTGTTTTAACAATGGAATCTAAAGAAAAGATGAAAATCTTCCTTTATATAATGTCATCTGTTACAACAGCAATGTGCAATCCCAGTTGTTATTAGACTATATAACAAGCTAATGGTTTTTTGTTATGAAGGGAATATGTAGCTACAGGATGATAGGGTTCATATACCCAATTTTTTCTTCTGCCAATGGAAGAATCCAAGGATGAGAATTAAAGTCACTACCAAATACTTGTGAGTTTTGCATTTAGCTTCCATGTGATCGCCTATGAAGCAGTGAGACAGATGCAGAGCCCGTATTTTCATTGCATTTTAGACCAAATCCAAAGACACTGTTATTTTTACAGAAATAAACCTTCACAAGAGGTCCTATGGATTCAGATTAATGACAGTCTTTTCTTGCAGCTATATTCACTTTAGTAGTACTTTCATACAAATAGCCTCAACGTATCATCAGGAATACATTATTTATCACAGTTCCAGATATTGCAAATACAGTGGGCAAGATGGAGAATCTTTCTTGACCTATTGATGCAACAGAAAGAATTAGTACAATTAATTTGCACCTGGCATGGAAGAAGAGTTTCTGAAAGAATGATAATCTGGAGTTGGTGAATAGGAGTGGACCTCTCCAGGTGGCCAAAATGTCAGGCCAAAGGCATAAGCCTTTGTTATACCTGCTGGGTTGGTAATAATAAGCCAACATAGACTTGAAGGCTTGACAAGTTATAATATTTTATATTCTTGTTTTAAAATAATATTTCAGAATTATTTATTACTTCCTATTGAGCTTGGTGGAAATGACCTTTGTCCTGGATTCTGAGCACTAACAGGCATTTTCATAGAGTATAACATCAACATTTGAAATACACCCCAAACGAAATATTCTCAAGATTAGAAAAAGAGCAGTCTGTTGCATCATTTCCCCCCCAAAAAAATTATAGCCTGAGAAGCAAAAGTTCTTTTCTAACTGGTTTCTGAAGGTTATGGTTAAAAAAAAAAGAAAAGAAAAGGAAAGGAAAGCAAAAAGGAACCTGAAGAATTCAGTGGCCTGTCTGACAAATGTCATTCTCATTCTCATGAGCCACATCGTCAGCAAGGTACATAGAGGTCGTGCTACTCAGGTTAATGACCAGGGCAATGGGTTAGCAGAGGGGTTTTTGTTTTTGTTTTTGTTTCTTATTCTGTGCATAATGTTGAAGGTTGTGCATGAGGTTGCTGCATGTATCCTACCACCGGGCCCTCTTTGCCTGTAAGTAATGGCCAATCGAGTAGGTACACAAAGAATTCGGCCATAAAACACAAGACTCGGGTCAGCTGTATTGTCGCCTAGTAAAACGGAACTAGAGGAGACAGAACTTCTCTGCTGCCAAGGGCAGAGGCCCTGCCCTTTTGAAGGTCCAATGTAAGAGGAGGAAAGAGGGATTCCCTGTCTCTGATGGGCAAGTGGTCCAAGGGAGAAAAAGAAAATGCAACCTTTTTCCAGATTTGGGCTTACGAGTCAGCTCACACACTGGGAACCAGGCCGTGGCCAAACCAGAGAAGTCCCTTGTCTCTGGGGCAGAAGCAATAGTTGGGTGGAGGAAGGGACCCAAGAATTTTCCCCTAGCACTAATTGGAGGGACAGAGTAGAACCTTGTGGATAGGTGTTTCCTCCCTGTAAGAAAATTCTAAATAAGCATTATCCTTTGAACGCATAAAAACTTACATGAACTCTGTGCATTCAAGAGCTAATTCTGCTTTTCTCACTTGTACAATTTAATACAGTTACATAAGAGACAAAGCCTCCAGCTCAGTGTTCTCCAGACCACAGGCCATGGAACATGAGTTCCTGGTGATGTAATCACGAGGGAGAGGAGTTCAGAAACCAACTAAGTATGGTTAACACTGAATTAGACAAAATATTGAATTGTACCATTTTCTTTACTAAAGGACCACTCAGAGCTTTGAATATGTGCATATGTATCATTATCACTTGAGAGGAGATATAGTATGTATTGGTCCCCAAACAATTTGATAACCAGATCCTATTTTAGGAATATTGCACAGAAACGGTGTTCTTAAAAAACATCCTTTGGAAAACATTACTGGTAGATATTCTCTCACTTCTCACTTCTAAAATACCGAAACCATTGGGTAAAAATAGATCAAAGGGAGAGATAGCAGGCCTGAGCGTTAGAAACCGAGGTCACGTTCGGTCTGGAAGTAGACGGGTTGAAGCTAGATGGCAAGGCTGTGAACAGGAGGCTCGAGATCTGAATTCAGTTCCAGGCTGGATAATTTTAAAAGCACAGATTATAAAGAAAATACAAATGCTAATGCTTTTAGAGGGGTGCATTCTGTCCCAATTTGTTCGCTAATACTAGCTCATACACTTAATTCGTTTATATTGCCTGCTACATCGCTAGAGGCAGTTGAGTTTGTAATGCCTCTCTTAGAAATTCTACTATCTGCCCCAGAGGGACGCTGACGGCCTAGTCCATTCCTGACCCATCCCAGGCTCTGAAGTCTACAGGATCAGCCCTGACTGCGGGCTCATCCTACGGACCACTCTTGCAGGGAAAATGCCAGAGCCTATTTCACTAGACTCCTCATGTAACTCAAAATTACAGTCAAAGCCCGCCTTGTAACAGACAGGGTGGGGGAAGGGGCTCCTGGACCTTAGTGGTTTTACTGTGTCTAGTTTTGACTAGTTTAAGCCAGCTTTTTAATCACCCTCCTCGGCACTGAAATTCTAAACAATTGTTTGGGTTTTATCGTTTAATACTTTTTAATGATTTTGGAGCAAACTCTATAATATGTTATAAATCTGTCTAAATAAATAGAATGGATAGACCAGAATCTAAATGTTTCTCAACATCTTGGGATCATTACATTGGACCTTAATTATCGTATTGTACTGTAATGAATAGATTCACAGACCAGACAAAGCAGATGGGGTTGTCTCTACACTGAGTGATACTAGGAAGTCACAAAATTTCAGTTCTCCCATCAGTTCTTTTTTTCTGTACCTTTTCTTTTTCTGTTGTGGCATTTTCAGTTGTCATTCTCCTTGCTCTCAATATGCCTGACTAATCTGCGGTAGACTGAAAAATCAAATGGATAGGATTGTTACAATGATACACTGCACAGGAGCTAATGGGATATTATTACACTGCTTATCTACAAGGAAATTACACGCAGAGTACACAGACTTTGAAACCTCCCTTTGGGTTGGCCAGAGGTATTTTTGTTCACTTCTTAGCTGTGGGCTGTGTTAAGGTGAGACAATGTTTCTCTATCTGTTCCTGAACTCGTGTAATATCTGCAACCCTTCAGCTCAACTGTGAACTCCTTGAAGATCAATAAAAGAGACTATTTTACATGGTAAGACACAGAAGTGCTCAATAAATGTCTGTTGGCCAAGTGATCCTTTAATTCGCTCTTCCTTACCTACACTCAGCAACAGTTCGGTTTATTATTCTGACTTCACTAAAATGACTCGAAAGTGTGTTTTACTTAGAAGAAGCATTGTAATATGTATTGTGTCCCCCCCCAACAGACATGTGGAAGTCCTAACCCCAGTACCTCAGAATGTGACCTTATTTGGAAATCGGGTTGTGGCAGACATGACTAGTTAAGTACAGCTGAGGTCATACTGGAATATGGTGGGTCCTTAGTCCGATATGACTAGTGTTCTCATAAAGCGAAAAAGGGACACACAGGGAGTGGATGGCCACGTGTCCATGGAGGCAGAGATGGAGTGATGAATCTATGAGGCAAGGAACACGAACGACAATTGTCAGCAAATGCCAGAAGCTAAAAGAGACAAGGAGGGATTCTCTCCTCCGGGTTTCAGAGGGACCATGGTCCTGCCAACACCTTCGTTTTGGACTTCTAGCTTCCAGAACTGTGAGACAATACATTTCTTTAAGCCACCCAGCTTGTGGCACTGTGTCACGATAACCCAAGGGAACTGATACAGCATATTTTTATTTCAATTTCTTCTTAAGTTTGAAAAGAAGGAAGAGCAATGAAGTGAGACTAGCTCTCTCTGGTTGTTACCTGGGAATGAGCAGAGTTGTTGGCGATAGTTCTTTACAGGGCAGCGATTCACTCTGACTCTGGTCCCTGCGACAATGCTGTCTCCAGCAATAGAGACCCATTAAAGTCCAAAACAAAAGCAACCTATTGTGCCACAAGTGGATTAGGAGGACTATAGATGCTAACTAGTGGGGAGGGGTGCGGAGGGAGAAAGGAAGAAAATATGGGAAGAAAGCTACCGCTACCCCCGTGAACAGTAAGAGCTACACTTTCGTAGGCAGTGGTTACGTGCCTGCACTGCACTGAACACTTTAAATGCTTTATCCAACCTAACTTCTACACAAGTCCTGTGATATGGGTGTCATCGCCCCATTTTACAGATGAGAACACTGAGGATCAAAGACGATTTGTGCTTTGCCCCCTTCGCACACCTCTAACAGGAGTTGTACTCCAACCCAAGTCTGTCTGACTCCAAAACCCATGTTTTTAAATGGTGTGGCTCGGTGCTGGCTGCTCGCTAGCTGTAGGCTCTGGAAAGGCCTATTGCACTGTTTTTCTCCGAAGAGGTAATCAACAAAAAAAGAGAGGGTTTGTCACATTAGCAGAGATTTATTGAGCACTTGTGATAATCCAGACACTGTGCTGTATGCTATAAAAAATTCAGGAAAATATTTTACTATTCTCTGGTATCAAAAATAACAGCAATAAAACACCTTCCCCGATATATGTGTTATCTGCCTTATCGTCAGAGCATGGAATGATGGCATGTCTGTCCAATGTGTTCCTTGGCCCCTTCCATCTCAGCTTTGTTTTCTTTTTTGGCTGGTAGGTTCTCTGCCCAAAACCCAATCTGCCCAAAAGTTCAACTGTAGAAGCAATACTTCACTGGTATACGGTAAATTTCTTTTACCTTTTTATATAGAATAGTTCTACATTTTTCGCTAGAATTTTCTAGTGAATTTTCTAACTTTAATGAACTGCTGATTAACTCACCTGTTCACCGTCATGTGCTTGTGATATAAGTGTGGAAGGAACGTTATCACAATTTTATAAAAGAAGAAATTAATAGGTAGAAAGGAATGGGTTCCTTTTAAAGGAGTGTCCATCTGCAGGAAGCTGAATTAGGGATTAACTATATCAGAGCTCTTCCAAAGGACAATTTCTGCTCTTCCCATCTTGCTTTCTAATAACAACTCTTTGCCTTGAATTTTTTTCTCTTGCTTCATTTTAGGGTATTTTTAAAGTGTGTGGGCCTAAGGAGCAATGCTGAGCAGTGCTGCTTAAAAAAAAAAAAAGCAATCAAGTCAAAAGTCTCACACAAAAGGGACACATTTCAGAGCAGCTACACATAAATATATTACAGATTGAACTACAAGCACTCACTAGTACTTTTTGTTGTTGTTTAGGAAAACATTTTTTCTTAGAACTTGGTTGATACAAAAGGAAAAAGACAGATTTTTCTAGGTTTCTCTGTTTACATGTGAGTTAGAGAAAATAGACAAGTCTGACAAACATCTGGGAAATTGTTGTGTAGCGGGTTTTTACCCCCTCACATTATTGCCTGGAATTAACAACAGTGTCTGTCTTCTAATGTGATTGGCTGCAACAGTTCCAGTAATTTAAAATACAAATAGTGCTGAGAAAGCATGGTAAGGATTGGCGTGTTATAGTTCTGGAAACACTGAATCTTATGAATGATGTAGCGGTAAAAGGAAAGAAATATTGCCAGAAAATATTGATAGTGGATTGGATCTAAATTCACAGGAGAGGGATTGCCTGCAGAAATATGTGGTCCCCCACCCTTTTACACTGTAGTTTCTTAACTACTGATTTTCTTTAAGAAGGAGAAAATACTTCTGGCTTTTAATGCATGCCATCCCTTTTCACTGTTTATTAGCTAATGCTGAGATTCACAGATGTGGAAGTTCTGTGGTTCAGAGCACGGCCTTTGTAGTCCGATAGATCTGATTGAAATCTCAGCCCCTCTAATTTCCTTAAGTCTATTACTCTCACTCTCAGCCTCACTCTTCTGATCTGTCAATTGGGTGAATATGATTACTTCCCTCATGCGGTTATCATGAGAAATAAATGAGATAATGCGTGTCAAAGACATGGCAGAGTGCCTAGCACTCTGAAGATTATTAGGGAATGATGGTTTATTTTTGACATTGCACTTCCTCAGCATGGATATGCTTGTCTCAACGTTAGAAAACCCACAAATCTAAAACAACACCTTGAATCTGGCTGGAAAAAAATTACCTTGTTAGCAATTATATACCAATTACTAAAGATTTTATACATGATTACAACTAGTTTAAAGGCAGTGGGGCCATATGGAATTGACAGGAATAAAAATAATTCCTCTTCTATATTTATGTTTAGCTTGTAAAACGTATAAGGAAAGTCAATAATTCAAATTAGGATAATGGTAGTCTTTTGGTCCATAGAAAAACAAATTAAATGTGTCACCATCAAGAAAAACTCTAAGACACCAGAAACAAGATAGGAATTTTGGATGGGTCAAACTAATCCCCATAATTTGAGGAAGAACATTACCAAATCTTCAGGTAGATTCCCTGTGAGGACTTGCAAGGACAGGACAAGGAGGAAGGCTAATGCGTGGAATGTACCCCTTTATTTTCCTGCCGTTTTCCACACTTTATCTGTTCCACCATTGCAGACCCAATCCAAAGCTGGCTCTGGAGCAGGATGAAAACCAAAGATTTAATTTACAGGGTAATTCAAGAGAGATTTCAAATTTCAGGGTATCTCCATTTGAATTTAGTTTTTGGCACACACAAATTTCTTGAAGCAGGACTGTAAGACTTTGACATATCTAAGAAATACAGGAGAAAATAACCCATGAGGGTTACTTTTCTCATAATAATAATTACATTAATAATTATGGACCAAAGAGGTTATGGTTGCTTTTAAGACAACAGAACTACAGAACTACAGAATTGGCTCCGATTTTAGATTTCTTTTCTTAGTTATAAGAATATGCTTCAGATGCGGCATCTGGGTGGCTCAGTTGTGAAGCATCTGCCTTCAGCTCAGGTCATGATCTCAGGGTCCTGGGATTGAGCCCCGCACTGGGCTCCCTGCTCAGCGGAAAGCCTGCTTCTCCATCTCCCACTCCCTCTGCTTGTGTTCCCTCTCTCACTGCCTCTCTGTCAAATAAATAAATAAAATCTTTAAAAAATTTTAAAAAAGAATATGTTTAAGGTAAGGATTTGAATGTATGTGCCCAATGAGGTTGTAAATATATCTAATAATTCCATGGGAAGGAGGGTGTGCTTGGAACCTAGGTAGCACTCCCTACCACGTTAATAGGTTGTTTGATAAGATTAAAGGAGTGCTATCAGCCAAAATGATCAGATCTCTTGTTATTTATTTTTTTTCTTGCAGTTAATTACATTTTATCATGTCCAAAAGTGCAGTGATTCAGCATTTTTCAGGACGGAGGGGTTGGCACACTGAGCACGTTTACCCTGCTGCACACCTAGGCACCCAGGAAAGGGAGATGAGCCCACAGTCACCCGAGGGATGTCGGGAAAGAGACAGCAGAGCAGAGATGGGGCCACAGGTCTGCCTTGAAGGGCTCCAAACATACAACGTCACGATGCCAGGCTTTTCATGGCAGGAATTCTGTAGCTGCAGCCTGGAGCCACCTTGATCCCCGGTTCTGCACCTCATGCACAGGAAAAAATCAGGTAAAAATTCAAGCACCCTCCAGAAGCTGGAGGAGTTTTTTTTAAGAAGGGTGAGAACTTAATATTCTTTCTCTCCCCCTTTACACCTCCAATCCATTCCCCCGTGTAGACACACACACACACACACGTATGTGCACACACAACAAAGAATAGCCAGAAAAAAAATCTAATAGTTTAAAGGGAAGATAGATTAAACAGCAAGGAACTCCTTTTCAAACCATCGAACTATTTTAATGACTGAATAGGCATCCCCGGCATATAATTTCCTATAGTAGCAAAGCCAAATGCTGTAATAGTTTAACACTAGGTCCTACTTGACTTAGATGCTATTTGTCCACACGGAAGTATCACCAATGACACCTTTGTTGGCCAGTTTCAGCAAAACCCCCAAGCTCTTAATGAGCATTTATTATTTATTTGACCTTCAGAGGTCTCAGGGTGCGTGCACAGTTATAAAATCATATGCATAAAACCATCTCTGCAATAAATTAAAATTAAACTAACCATGGCAGCGGTATTCTAGGAGCATAACTTTACTTACTTGGGTAGGCCAGGTGGAAGCGATGAGTTCTGCTCCATGTCCTGAAGGTCAAGAGAATTGGATTCTGTCAAACAAGGAAAGCCAGAAAACTGCAGAGCATAGCAAGAATCACCCTCCAGCCCGTGGCCTGTCAGGAGTGGAGTCTAAGCAAGGGGCACCCTCTATGCTGTTTGGGAAGCATCGGATTCAAGTTCAAGCATATTAATGTGGGGCTGCGGGAGCTTTTCCGTGAAGTGCCTCCATCCCCGCCTGTTTACCTGCTCTATAAATACAGGACAACCTTCTCCAGGGATATGCATCTCTACTCCACATACAAGACATTTTCAGTGGAGCATATCAAAGATGATATTTTCATCATTTGAACACCCTGACAGGGAAGAGCATCAAATACACCTTCCCCCACTTAATAAGAGCTGTGTCTGTGAAAAGAGAAATGCCTTCCAAAACAAAAGGCAACGCGTAGAAATTAATCGAAAGTGCTTCCTGTCATGTCTGCCCCACTAAGTATGCAATTTCATACTGAAACCGGGACCGTATCACATATAGTTGGGTGGTCAAGTGGTCAATGGCAAAATTAGCTTCTCTATCAAAAATGACTCCAAAGCTCCTCTTTTGATTCTCAGAGGAAATTCATGAGCCAACTCACTCTACCTTACCTTGAGCTTACATCGTCTTCAGGTGAACGATAATGGGACCAACAGGATACGTCGGAAGTAGTTGACTTGCTGAAACACACAGAAATGCCCATGAGGGTGACAGGGAAAGTCATTAAAATTCACGTCCGACAGTTGATAGAAAAATAGCACACACTTCTGAAAACTGCTTTCTCAGTGTTATGATTTTATTGGCCATCCTCGTGTTCGACCGGTCAGTTAGCTTAAGAAGAGACAAGGGAGGCTTCCCTTCTTAAGGTATTATTTTAAGCCGATGCTACCGATGTACAGGGCTGTGCATTTGGGCTTCCCACTCAGTACAGCAGATGTGCCAATATGTTTAGATACTACAAGGTTTTTGTGTTTTGTTTTAGTCTGTTTTAATGCAACCATAGCACCACTAAGTAAAACGTATGCCCCCGCTACTGTCCATGTTTCCTCTGCAGTCGAGTAGGGTAGGTCAATTAAACAGACCCGAATGTCTAAGATGAGTGGAAATACGGAGCTGAATTATCCTGCAGTTACTTCCCTTTTCTTCCCCTCCTCCGCCATCTAAACAGCACACTTGCATTTTAAAAATTGCCTCCCACTGATCAGTTCATAATCATCTATTTCTCAAAAGCAAAGGCAGAACTACCCAAAGCAGTCTGTGAAGGCAGAGCCTACGAGAGAGACCTTTTGCTGATTTGTTATTTTTAGGATGAAAAACTAAACGTGTCATTATTCACAGTCACATAATGTGATGCAATACGATGCATTAAGTTCTGGAATAACCCTTCATTGCATCTTGCTTCTGTGAATTAGCAAATTAATATGTAAGTTAAGAGCCGTTAGAACACCGCGTAAGAATATTTGTGCCTTAATTTTTAAAAGCCAGCAAATCTGAAGCAGTAACAATAATTATAAAAAGCGGTTACTCATTTTGAGAGTGCCAAAGGCCCACATTAATCCCTGCGGTCTAGCTATCCCACTACACACCCGGTTCAGGAAGGCCGGGCTCCTCACAGCCCTCCCCCGCGCCACCCCTCTGCAACTTTACTCCTACTCCGCACAGAGACGCAAGCAGGACCTCGCTCTTTCTGACCAGGCACAGCATCCACTATCTCTATCTTTGCTCTGGAACGTGATTATATTACTTTCAGCATTTCAGTATATCCCGACTTTTCAGGTTTTCCTTTCATCACAAGCGTGTAAGGCAAAGGGCACCCCGCTCGAAATGCTCCTTGGTTGAGAGCACGCAATACCAGATCAAACGACACTGATTTCAAACTCTGGCTCTGCCATTGCTAGCAGTGTGACCCGTAAGATGGGGATAGTGACAGTGCTCACCTTGCTGGGTCAATAAATGAGACAATGCATGCAAACTACTTAGTCCTGGGCTAGTGCCCAGGTAGGATTAGAACAATTGCAGCGGTGGATATAATCTGAGTCACCGAAGGTATCATTGTGACAATTGTTGGAGGCAGGGGCCTGCATCTGCTGCTGATTTGTCTTGCATAGTTATTCAACCTTTAAAGGCCTCGAGGGCTTGGGCTAGGACAAAGTAGGACTAGACGGTCCTACTTTAAAAAATCCCCAATCCTGTCTTTGTTTATATGTAAGCTCATTAAAGGCAAGACTTGTCTCTTACTCTTTGACAATCACCCTAACGCCCAGCACCTCACAGGTTTTCAGTAGATTATATAAATGAATCTAAATCAGTAGATCTTGGGTATCTGGGTGGCTCAGTCAGTTAAGTACCTGCCTTCGGCCCAGGTCATGATCTCAGTGTCCTGGAATCAAGCCCCACGTCGGGCTCCCTGCTCAGCAGGGAGTCTGCTTCTTCCTCTGCCTCTGCCTCTTTGTGCTCGCTCACTCTCTCTCTTTCAAATAAATAAATAAATAAATAATCTTTGAAAAAATAGTAGATCTTTACATATACATATGTGTGTCTACATGTGCGTTAACATGTGCAAGTATCCTTCATCTCTGGAGCTTGAAAGAACTGTGCCAATGCAGAATTTTCCCCAAGGTGTGGTAAATTAGGAGCTATTTGGGTCAGAAGACAATCTAGAAGATCAACCCTTAGAAATCTAGCTTAGATAAATTAACATGGTTTGAAGTACGTTACAATGCCCTGGAGCTTCCTGCCTTTAGGAATGAATAAAAAACTGCCCTACGCTCTCTGACTGGGGCTTCAGGACCAACTTTCCCGGTGGCAGGAGCCTAGGAGCTAGCCTGGTCTGGATGGCAGGGCTCTGAAGACTCTGGTGCTATCCTAGCCTGATGGGTCTTGCTCACACTGGTCTCATCAGCTGTCTAAAGATTTTGATACTTAGAAAGGCAATAGATTTTGGAATGACTCCTAGTGATTCTGGAGGCCACCAAGGAAGTAGCCTCTTGGAGAGTTAGTCTTCTAAGTTATAAATTTTTTCATTTTATTTTTTATGTAATTTCTGATATATTTACGTTTTTTAAAAATTTATTTAAATTTGGTTAGTCAAGGTATAGTACATCATTGGTTTTTGATATAATGTTCAATGATTTTATTTTAATTAATATCTTTGTATTAATCTCAATGTTTCTCTTCTTGCCAAAACCATTTTTAAAGCAGTATGAAGACATCTGAAAAGAGCATACACAGTCATTTGTTACCACAGTCTTTGTGCTGTTGTTGCCAAGAGCATTCACCTGAAAACAAGCTCTGGGTTACTTATGAGTGGGCTGCTCCCGCTGTTTCTACCTCAGCTTATGTCACTGTTCTCTGTGACATCACCGCCCTCCCCACAGCAGGGGCACACGCCCTCGAGTGAGGGAGGAGCTGTGAGGTTGGTCAACTCTTCAGAGATAAAGATTATATTCTCCTATTTAGCAATAGAAAAGGAAGACAAAGGCGATGACTGCTCTGGAAATGATATACATTTATTAATTTGAAATTCAACTGAAGTGAATTTAGCACATTGCACCCGTGGTCCTGTTTGCTGCATACACGTCGTCCTGTGCTGTTCCTGAGCGGCTTCACGGCTTTAGAGAACGTGATGTTTTGTCTATGATTACTTTACATGACAAAAAGTCTTTTAAAAAAAAGTGAGTCCAAGATTTTTTTAAAGATTTATTTATTTATTTATTTATTTATTTATTTATTTATTTGACAGAGAGAGGGGCAGCGAGAGAGGGAACGCAAGCAGGGGGAGTCAGAGAGGGAGAAGCAGGTTCCCGCTGAGCAGAGAGCCCAATGCGGGGCTCGATCCCAGAAGGCTGGGATCATGACCTGAGCCAAAGGCAGATGCTTCGTGACTGAGCCCCCCAGGTGCCCCAGTCCAAGATTTTTATACATGTGGCTGATTATATGCCAATGACGAAATATGTTACCAAATGCGGAAGACCTACAACCAACCAGATGTGGCTGCTTGGTAAACTAAATCAGACATTAAGTTTTGTGGTTTCAGTGGTGCATAAGAATATTTGCCTGAAGGAACTGCCAAAACATATGAAAAACCCAGATATGCAAACATTAAAATGATTATATGTGAAAGCAGAGAGTTTCTGTATCAGTGAATAAACTAAATTAAAGTTTTGGCATCATAATTCAGAAGGCAGTACTACCAATTGGATGACAAGTGACAAAAATTCAGATTTTTTAGTTATTCATATTCTCTAGAATAGATGCTTATAATGGGTTCCAATTACTTTCAATAGTTTAATTAAGTGCCATATTGAAACATTTTGTTTTCATTCATTTCAACATTCATTCCAAAAGCTTTATCTAGCATCATTCACTTCCACAATCATTCCAAGAGCATTTTTCTAGCATCTACAGAGAATATAAATGAATTGAAAGTTATTTCTCTTGAGAAACTTGAAAGCAAGTTAAGACACGAGGAAAGCCAAATCATAAATATGCAAGTGATGACTAGTAATCATCAGTAAGCACATAATTATACTTATTAACCATAACCAATATTTATGTATTGATTACAATATGCCAGCTACCATGCTAGGAATAACACAGTAATATGTTAAGTTGTTTTATCTTCATGACTCTATAAAGTGTTACTAAGAGTTTCCTCAGTTTACAAGGACTGAGATATTGAGTATCTTGTCCAAGGTTAATCAAAGTGTCCAGATTCAAACCCAGGTCATCTGACTCAAACATCCTTACTCTCGGGCACTCTGCAGGGAGAATAGTTTAGCATTGGAAAAAGCCTGAGAGTTAGGGTCAAAAGATGCCAAATCTACTCTGTATCGCTCACCAGGCTATGGGATCTTAGACAAATCACTTAACTCCCTTGAGTCTCAAGCTCTTTTTTAAATAAAATAATGTAGATGAAAAGGCTGTGTAAGCCCTATAATACTCTGCAAACAGCAGTTGCTAATATTTTCATTCCAACCTTCAAATACATAGTGAAGGAATACTTTGTACTCTATTAGACTAATAAAAAAAAGAAAGACTGTAAAAAAAGATGTTTCATTTTGGAAATCACAGGAAATTACCAGATAGGGGTTGATGGAGAAGTGTCAGAGTTCATTTACTGCCTGGAAGGGTACAGCCAGACGAGCCTCATCTTCTATATGGAAATATACTACTCAGTATTTACAATGAAATTTTAGTACTAAGTCTACATACATTTGTGCTTTTCTAATCACTCACGCTGACCCACGAATAGAGAGACATTAAAATAACAAGAATTTGTTATTACAGCAGTTAGAAAGATATTGGTAATGGTTATGTCAATATGTAGATAGTGTCAAAACAGCTAAATGGGACGGCAGGAGGCTTAAGAGAAAGAAACAAATGCTTTCCCCTCTCCAGATTTGCAGAGTTTTCTAGCATTTCATAAGTAGTCTGACACATAAAAAGCTCATTGCTCAGACTATACGAATGATTTGGGCATATTTAAATTTTTTATTATTTTTGTTATTGTTGTTATGCTTTCCTGAGGGAACTCTTACTGGTAAAAAGACAATTAGCGTGTCAAACCAGACAGTAAATTGATATGTGATGTCAGTTTCACTGAAACCATCTTCTACTCGTATAGTTTTAATCTCATTTATTTTTATTCCTGTCATAATAATACTTCTAAAATGTTAATCAGTGCTGTTTTACTTTAGGCGTATTTAAATTTTTCCTAAACTTAAGAAGTTAACATTAATTCAATAATTAATATCATTTTTATTCTCCAATCTAATTAGTTCCCTAAAAGGAGAGCTGTATTGTTTCAATATGAAATTCAACCTATTACCGCAGTGGATGTATTTTTCTAGAAATATTGTTGAAAAATTTTTAAAGAAAGATAATGAATTTACGAAATAATTTCATTTGAACATAATCACCATTTGGATTCCCTGGTCCCAGATTAGCCATTGGTAGTTTATCAGCTGAAAATGTACTCATATTAAATAGAGGTGAACTTAAAATACAGATTTTTTTTCCTATTCTGTCTGCTCATAAAGCTGAGATAAACACCACCATAGATTTAAATCGGTGTATAAAATAAAAATAAGAAAAATCTTAGAAAACAGTGAACAATATAGGATCTTGAATTATTGTTTTTTTCTTAAGTACGTGCCTGTGTCTCAGTGTCATCGGTCGCATACTGAACTTCACATTCAGATGAGTTTCACTAATAAGAAGAAATCACTTTTTCATATTATGTCACTCTCGCAGAGGTTTGTGGGGGAGGCCCTTCGTTGGATCTCGTCCCCCTCACTCAACCAGCACAAAACTGGCCTATTGGCAGAAGAGGACGGGTCCAGTCTACAGTAATCACCAATCCTAGTGTCATCTCTCAAGTTCAGACTGTGGAGCGTGGTAGAGGTAGTAGTTTTGGGTTTTCTGTTATTTAAGATCAATGATCCGAGTTGTGCAATGATGCCGTTCTCATCTATGTTAATACGCTGAATAAATTATATTAAACACAGAAACTGTAAAATTACTCTCAGATTGCTTCTTTTTTATTTTTCATGTGCTGCTTTTTAAACATGATTTAAGTAAACTTGATTTAAGTCAAATGGAACAATCTCAGAAATCTGGGCACTGAAGGCCAAAACCAATATGAAGCAAAGGGCTGAGCAAATACATGGTCAACAGGCACGGACCTGCACAGGACGCTGTTCTGAATAATTTACCCCAGAATTTCACTTTGAGACCCAAGTGGTCCAGGTCAGCGGTCTAGAATGCCTAAACACCACCAGACAATTTCTCAGCTCTCCTCTTTTCTTCGGCAGCATATATGCGGCTTACAAACGGCCCTGCTGCTAGTCTGCTCCATGAAGATCTAGCCTTTTCCAACCTAGGAAAAACTGTTTTTGCCAAAATAGAGCTCATTCTTAACCTCTCATCAGCAAGTCGGTGGGAAGAACCTCTAATGTCCAAATTTCTTGACATCCTCTTCCTCAGAACTGCAAGCAGCAAAAGAAAGTCAGCCAGGCTACTGACAGGTCAAAGAAAAGAAGCCCCCGTAACTACTATTTGAAAGCTAGTGTGCAATTCCCAGAGCACTTTGTTAAGCGGTGTCACCTTCCATGTGCACAATGACTCTGCGAGGTACAGGTACAAACACCTAACGCTCTAAGATTGGTTATCTGAATTCACATCTTCTAAATGATAAAACTTAGGTTTGGAGAGGTTAAGTAAATCGTCTGTGGTCAATACAGCCCATGGTGTTTCTCCTGTGTCTTGCCACCTGACACATGGCCCTGGGTGTTTCTTAGAACAAATTTCCAGTAATTAAATACGACATCCCGATGGTGTGAGAAAGTCTAAGAGAGAGAGGTGCAGGAGCCGTGCCTGCCCTTCTCGTAAGCTCCCCACCTTCGGCATATTGGAGTACTGTCTATTCTCGGACAAGCCCCTGAGTGCGCTAATGTTCTCTCCAAGTGTGTTTCAAGCTCAAAAGCTGCATTTAAAATGTCATAGATTTCTGGACACTAATCCTCAAAAATGATTCACAGCCGAGGTTTCTGGCATTCTTTATGCCCATCTGTTAGCATGGCATGGTGCCCATTCACAAGGTAATAAGACAATTTCAGGAGGACACAGATGCCAAGCATATCAAGGCTTCGAGTGATAACCTGCAAAATGAAGCAAGCAACTTTTCTTTTTCTACAATGAACAGATCTTCCCGAGTCAGAAGCACCAACTCATAGCCCCGCATCTGTTCCATTAGGTGAGATCACGTGAGCCGACACAGAGGAGAACACGCAGAGGGGACTGCTGATGCTAGTTCAAAACCTTGACTCATTGCTGTTTGTAGGTTATAAAGACGAATTAAGGTGCAGTCCTAGAGAATAAAAGCCTGTCACCCTCACCTTAGCTCAGAGACAGGCATCTGCCATGGAGAGAATGAGTTGTGGATAGAATTTTCCAAATGCATTCTCCAATGTCAGGAAGCTTCCTGCCTTTGTTTACTCGTGACCAATCAAATCTCAGAGAGCATGTGGCCTAGCTCAGCGAGAAGGTTCAAGAGTTGGGACAGGGCTGTATTTTCTGTAGATGTAGATATGGTACCTCTATTCACTCCTCTGCCTGAGGATACAGTGACAAGGAGGATATGGTTCCCTTCTGAATTCTAGCGAGCATCCTTTGACTAGAGCTGTTTACGTGGAACCTCACTGAAGGCACATGATTTAGTCATTGTTCCTTCTCAGTATGCTTTTCGTGTCCATATATGAGGTGAAGAGTCGTTTAAACAGCAAGAGAACCAAGTGATCGGAAAAAGCAAAACAGCAGAAGAAACTAGGAGGAAAGGAAAAGAAAAGAGAGACAAGATTTTGACAATATGTATCTGTTAATAGCTACTCTACAACGTTAATTCTTACAGTCAATTTCTTAGTAATAATTCTGAAGAGAAAAATCATTTGGATAATACAAAGAAATGTCAATTTGCTTAAATTTCCTAGTTCTTGGAAACTACATAGTTCTTTTTCTCTCCTTTCTCTGTTTATACACATAAAATACATATCTTGGAAAACTCTATGGATACACACACACATACACACATATACACAAAAATATGTATATTTACATTCATAGATACATATGCATACAGAAATGTGGTTTTTTAAACTACTTAGACATAGGTATGTGTACACACACACACACACACCTCATTAGAGATCAGATCCCACATTGCAGTGGAGTCATCCTGCATGGTAGTTAGACAGCTGTTCATATATAAGATATTTTCTCTTGGGGCACCTGGGTGGCTCAGCCAGTTAAGCATCTGCCTTTGGCTCAGATCATGATCCCAGGGTCCTGGAATCTAGCCCCTCGTTGGGGGTCCCTGCTCAGCGGAGAGCCTGCTTCTCCCTCTCCTTCCTACTCATGCTCCCTGTCGCTGTCTGTGTGTCTCTCTCCCAAATAAATAAATAAAATCTTTTCAAAAAAACATACTTTCTCTTTCCTCAGTTTAAAAAGAAGGAAATTAAACATAAGCTATTCCACAATAAAGTATTATAATAACATATATAGATGTGCATAAGTGCATGTGTTTAATAGGATTAGCATGTTTAATAGAAGGTGATGACCCTCATGGTAAACCAAACTTAGCTACATTTCTGAACAATTTATTTATGGATTTAGTATTTATTCAACAGATATTTATTGAAACCTATAGTATTCAGAAATAATTTCCAATCCTCCAAGAATAATAGCTATAATTATACCAATACAAACTTGCTTTTATTTCAAATAATTTTATTTTTACTCATTTATTCAAAAGATTCCAATGAGTACCAGCTATGTATTAGGAATTGTTTTGGTGGGGTGCCTGGGTGGCTCAGTCATTAAGCGTCTGCCTTTGGCTCAGGGTGTGATCCCGGGGTCCTGGGATCGAGCCCCACGTCAGGCTCATATGCTGAGAGCCTGCTTCTTCCTCTCCCACTCTCCCTGCTTGTGTTCCCTCTCTCTCTGGCTGTCTCTTTCTGTCAAATAAATAAAATAAAATCTTAAAAAAAAAAGGAATTGTTTTGGTGACATTATACTGATGACATTATAAAAATAATTTCAGTCCTTAAAGTGTTTGAAGTGTGAGGTAAGATAGAGACTAGAAAAGATACTAATATAGCGTGTTCAGTGGCAATGTGCAGAGCACAAAACATAAAAGGTAAAATTCCTTTAGATTTGGTGGTTTGGGAAAACATCATGGGGTAAATAGTGTCTAAGCTGTTTCTCTGGGGAACGACTGATATTTAGCCAAAATTGTGTGTGCACATGTGTCTGCAGGAATGAACAGGGTTACCTCTGGGAACACGGCAGTTCATCACATAGGTGATCTCCACCAGCCATGGAATCCATGTCTAGCTGAGTATGAAGGCAGATAAAGGGATGTAGGTATCAAATGATGAGAAAATGTAGTTTTAAAGCCAGTTATGAAATGCCCTGATGAAAGACATAATGTTGGGACCAACATATCTCTTCGTAGTGGTCCCATGCATTTTATAGCTCTGTGCAATAATGGTGGTATTTATCAAATGAAGGACAAAAAGATCTTGAGAGGAGATTAAGTGAAGAACCACTAAGACAAGAAAGAACCCCATAAAGAAGCAAAGTCTTAGCAAGTATCTTACTAAGGATTGTTGAGTATAAGAATGTGGAGGATCCTTCTCTACTTAAAGTGGGGAAGAGGTATCAAGTTTCAGGAAGGAGGGACCCTATTTGTGTTATTGGCTAACAGATAATAGATATTATCTCTCTCTCATCTACATATCTATGCACCAATATATATGGAAGAAAAGAAAAGAAAGGAGGGGGAGGTGGGAGGAAAGAAGGAAGGAAGGAAGGGGGATAGACTGACCAAGTATAAATCAATTCAAGCTCCTTGTAATTTTATAAGAGTGACTCTCACTTAAGAGTGGGAGTCATCTAGACCTGTGATACCAAGAGGCAGTCCTTGAATTTAAATGTGTTAAAGAATCATCACAGGGGCATGTTATAAGTAGATCCCATGGTTCTCCAGAAGATTCTGATTCAACTGGTCTGGAACAGGGTCCAATAACCTCTCCTAGATAGATCTAACATAGGGGTGGAGACCACACTTTGAGAAATGTTGCCTTAAGAAATTCTAAATACCCCTTCCAGCTCTATGATTTATCCATGGGTAGAATTTGAGTTCTAGAGTTCCACATTTGTTTTGGTGGAGAAGGAGAAGTGCCCACTTTTCTAAAGCACATAAAAGTTATCAGAGATCTTGGAAACATGCTTTGAATCTGTAAATGTATATTATAATAAGTTATATATACATATATAATTCTGCTTCAATTTTAACCTCAGACCTGAATAAATTCCACATTGCATATCTTTATTTTCTGAAAAGGATGACTTTGATTTAAGAGTAAAGGCCAGCTAAAGTCAGAGAAAAAAAGAAAGAAAAGGAGAAGAGGAAACAGAAAAGCTGTCTATAGAAGGAGTTGAAGTCACTTTCAATGTGTATCATGTTTAGTTTGGCCAAAGAAAAGAGTGAAAACTGGACTATTGAAAAATTCACGTAGTTTGAATGGTGAACATTTCTCAAACAAATGAAGGAAAATGAACATAAAAAATAGAAACACATCTGGTTTGAATTATTGTCCCCTCGCCCCCACCAATGTAATAAGGGATTGACATTTGAAAAAAAGATGTAGTCAGGCTCTACCAGTTTAAGCGAACAATAAACAAGAAAAACTCCGCAGCCCAGTGTTTGGCTCTGCTTTACAGCATGAGTAACTTCAAATCTAATTAGGATGGGAAATTTTGCCTGAACAAGTCTGAAAAGTATTGAGCAATTTCCTAGCAGTCATGACACTGATTCTGGGTATGTACATACTCGAGGGAAGTTCAGCAAGGCACAAGGGCATAAAACACCACCGAAAGTGAGAGGGACAAGAGCAAGATGTAATAAAAAGTGCAAGGACTTTGGAACAAAATAGAACTGGGAATAAGTTCTATATAGTGCTGCCATTTGCTAGATTTCTGCCCTTGGTGCAAATTACTTATCCTCTTTGAGACTCCGTTTTCTTACCTGAAAATAGAGATGAGAATAACTTTTTCCCCAAAATTATGTGAACTAAGTTAGGTAAAAAGCCTAGCTCAGTGGATGACCCATAACAAATTCATATTTGCTCATCTGCAGAGATTACTTTTAGACTGTTGGAGACTCGAACACCCAAATAACAAGTGGAGAAAACATAATGGGGATGTCCGTTTTCATGTTCGGTGCCGCTCTGCAACTAAAATATCATCCGACTGGTTCTAAATGCTATGTTGGCAAACCGTGTGGGAACTATTAATAATTGACTATTTCCTGAGAGGATTGAGATGGTTTCTGTCTGCCGATTTCTTCCACTCTAGCGTGTGCACATGCTGGGTTAATAGGATCCTATTTGGAGACATCACCTAATGTTTCTTCCTCTGGCCGTCCTCAGGGCTTGTATCTAGTACCGTTACTGTGCCATTGGTCATCTTCCAGGTGAGGGGTAAGGAAGTTAGGAAGAGTTAATGAAGAAGTCAGCTTTGAGTTCCGATCACAGAGATGAAGAATCTTGAAAAGCAAGCAAGGGAAGACAAAGGCTCTTGAGAGAGTCCTTCCTGAAAACTGCAAATAAAAAGCTTGAAGGGCATGGAGGAAGAAAGTTTATGCCAAAAATCACTGAGTTGCAAAGGATACCAGATAGCATAAAAGATTATTTTTGCGGTACAGAGAAAGATGAAAACCTCTGTCTGTGTTGAAAGAAGAAGAGATGGAAGAGGAAGGGCGGAAATGGAGGGCTTTGGGTACAAAGGGAGTGCAGAAGGAGAGGGCTGAGCTGTTCTACAGGATTCCGCCCCCTTCCCATCCTCTGTTTTCACAAATGCCTAATCCTGGCGCTAATCTTGGTAGCCCTGTGCAATAGGGTCAACAAGTGAGTACGGTACCGACAGGGTAAGTTTGAGGACAGACTCTAAGAGGGCAGACGCCAAACACGGTGTGGGAAAATATCCGAAAGATTATGGAGCCTCCAAGAGAGATGCAGAAGGGCTGAGAGAATTGCAGTGGGCAAGAGGAGACGTGTATTGACAGGACACCTGACCAGATGTAACTCGGATCATACAAGCTGAGGACCACACGATACGCTCATAGACGCCTACTGCAGACATAGCTGAGAACAAAGGTTGAAGCACCAAGACTGAGTAGAACGAATCCAACCTCAGTGAAGGCAGGGTGCGCCTGTGGGCCACAGCCTCCATGCCAGAAACAGGCTCTAGAACGCCCCCCACAGGAAGGGAGAGATAAAGGGAAGAAGATTCCTGAACTAACGGAGTGCCTCTCCAAAAGAGACTAGAAGAAATTGAAAAGACTGAGCTTACTTTGAACTGGCAAGATGACTAACTGACCACACAGAAATCATAGAAAGGTTCCATTGGCTTTTCATAGTTTGTGCCTATATTTTGTTGTTCTGCAATACTACATCTACTATGACACACAGTCAACACCAATCTCATGGAATATTATTACCATAGAAGTAGATTTAATACATGTTTAATTCTGGAAGGAGGTAACAGTCAAGAATATTGCAGGGAAAGATGGAAAGGGGAAGAAGGAGAAGAGTTGCCATTGTTGTGGCAGCAGAGACACCAATAGCCTGCATCACAGTGTCTGCCATGAGCACTGTGTTCGATCGTTTAGCTTTACAAGGTTTATTTATAATAATTAAAAGAATAGTTTTTATTTTTGAAAACTGTAGGTGGGTATTTCTTAGAGTTAAAGTCATGCCTCTACACATTTTCCGTGATTCAATATTTATACTATGCCTTCCCCTCCCTCCCCAGGCTCCTCCCTACCCCCTCTCTCCATCCACCTTCCTTCTGGATGACAAACATTGAAATGATCCTGGAGAAGATTATTTCAAGTAAAAGCTGTCATTGTTTTTCTCATGGTTTGTCAATGCTATGAGATGACATTTTATTAGTCTGAGTTCCCTCTCTGTACTTTGTCATCACAGGCAAAAGTTAAGTCTTTCTTTAAAATCCCCAGATTCCAAAACATTTTTTAAAAATTAAAAATAAATAAATAAAATCCCCAGATTCCATAACAGAACTTGCAATGGCCCAGTGTTTTACTTCTTTTCTGATGCAACAGTGTCTATCCCAAATTGTTTGTTGCTTTTTTTTTTTAATTCCCTCTTATCCCCAGGTGCCAAGAATAACAAGTTGGACTATCAGGGAATCCCTTAATTTTACCGCTTTTGCTGTTTCTCATCTCGGTGGACTTAATTCCTTTCATTGAATCATTCAACAAGGATCTTTTGAGGGTCTAGCATGTGCCTGACCGAAAGATTTATTACTTCAAATTTTTAAAGAAAGTTGATATTTCACTAATTTTACTAGTATATTTAGCCAGTCAGCATCTCTATTATCTGCTGAAGTTGGAAAACATTTAAATGTCTTAATTAATGTTCAGAATAATAGTTTCCACATCCCAGGCTCCTGATCACTCCTGAAATGATGACCTCATACCTGTGCTATGAGCCTTTAAAACTTAGGAAAAGTAGATTCTAAAAATAAGGATATAAATTAGATCATAAGAAACTGACTCATAGCCATAAAGCTGGGCTACAGAGTATGACAAGTAAGATAGACTCTATCTGTGGTTCATGTACTGGTTGTAATGTGCAAACACTTCAGTTGTGTTGTGCAACAACTCCAGGGGGCACCATTCAAAGCAACTGTGGTAAAAATGGGATTTCTGGCATTATACAGAATAGTGGCCCTACAAACCGTTTTATCAACTCCGCCACCACCACCACGTCTGCTCCTTCTTTCTTGATGAGAGACCTGCACATTTACTTGTGTGCTTATCGATAGGTGACCCCTTTCTCAGCACAGGGACTGATTTATGATTGATCTCAGCCAGTCCAGTGGTCTCAGCCCCCTGCTCATCCTGGTTTAAACACAGAAATGGGAGCCAATAGTGGGTAAGAGGAAATCCCCTGGTGGCTTCTGGGAAAGAAGATAAGAAGAGACATGGAGAACAAGACTCCTCTTCCAGGGCATGTAGTCTCGTCTCTAGTGATGTCTGAAGCTGTTGTACATATGATGTGGACAGAACAGCACTAAAATATTCAAGATAGCAGAGTAGAAACTGAGAACGGCGCTACTCACAAATTTCTACTGGGAGCTAATAAATTCCTTAGCACTTAACGCTGCAGTCAGTTGTTCCTTCTTTTGTTTGCAGCCCAAAGCATCCTTATTGACAGCCATGAATTTGGCTACTCCATCCATCAGTATGGAAATGGTAGGATAGAAAGGCTCTGTAACTTCTTCAAGTTAGTGAGCAGGAAGTATAAAAACAAACCAACAAGCAAACAAATGAAAACAGCTTTCTGGTATCCTAGCTGTCTCACTGGGGGACTGCAAGTCAGTGACTGAATTTACCAAGGACATAGTAAACATTCAGTGTTTACTGGTTACTGGGGGAGGGTGGAAAGATGGGGGTAAATACATGAACTTGATTGTTTTTATTAAGTGAATTGGCTCCAATACTTGACCGGAATAAGTCTGCTCTCCTCAACCAGATTTGATCCACCTCATAACCCTGGCGTCCACCAAAGGGCTTATTCTTTCCGCTCTTCCATAAGTCACATCCTGGTTTACCTCTGCTTCTCTGCACCCTCCTTCAGCCAGAGAGTTGAAACTCTGATCATTTCATGGGTAACAGACCTCACTGGAAAACAAAAGATAATATTCATACTTATTAATGAAAACTATTAAACTGCAGCCCAGATTTCTCCTATGCAGTACACCCCAAACTTGTCATTTTTGGAAACTAATAATAACAACAACGGTGACCATCTTGAAGGGGGATTTGAGGCAGCAGACACATTCTATTTAAAGATGCCTTTGTCTGATGATCTGCATACCCATGCTAATGAGAAAGAGTGACTAAGATTACAGTATTTTTCTTGGCTTTACATGTTTTGGGAGTCGCTCTTCACATCTGTTGCCCCCTAATAGGAGAGACTACCAAAAATGGGGGTCTTTTGAGTTAGAATGCTCTAGTCAATCAGCACGCTGGGTCACTTGACAACGGCTGGCCTGGCAGGGGTCCAATGCATGGGAGACCTCATAGATATTCTGTACGTCTTCACCCTGGTGATGACTGTAAAGTATGGTGAAGCATTTATGTATCAGAGAAAGAAAGAAAGAAAGAAAGAAAGAAAGAAAGAAAGAAAGAAAGAAAGAAAGAAAGAAAGAAAGAAAAAGAAAGAAAGAGAGAGAGAGGAATGGCAGAAAAGTGTGAAAAAAGGAAAGGTGAATGAAAATTACTATTTGGGAAAAAAACACAGTATTTAGGGCTCTCAGAAGGAGAATTTTATTTTTCTTCTTTTGAATTTAAAAAATGCACATGGCTTGTGGCCTTAAGGAGAGAAGCACAGGAACAAGGCTGCTTTTGTACTCTATTAAGGTTGAGATTAAAGTCCCTACTGATAAACTGAACATTCTTTAAAAGTGACCAGAAGCAAATAGTGTCTGTTTGCTGCTACTTTATTACAAAGACACCACTGAGAATAGCTAAGAATATACTATTTGATCTTTAACAGGTTGACCAAATGATTGCAGTTGGCTCCAGTACATGAGATGCTTTCTGCAAATTATTGTTTCTGGTTATAAACCTTCATAATATCTCAGAATGAATTATGTATGTATTTCATGTTTTCTTTTCTGTTATCAGCCTTGATGTTCTCATTTCAAGTTTCACCCTAGCCTCCTAATAATGCAATATTGAGGCCATTCAGACACTAATTATGCCTCCGTGGCTTTTTTGAAATGACTAAATCAGCATCAGTTCTATAATTATCATTAGCAAGTTTGTATCAGTAGCTCACATCACTTGAAAAGCTCAACTTAAATGATTTGTGAATGTACTCATCTAATACATTGAATACTCTCTATAGATACACACAGGTGCTTGCATATTGCTTTATGTAAAATAGAAAGCCCGTACATGTATATTGCATGAAATATATTTTCAATGCAATATTAAACATTATTTCCATTGCTTGAAATATTAAGCTACACAGAGACACCCAAGATACCTGTGCTTTAAAAGCTCAGTTGGGGTGAGTGGTGTAAGGAAATAGAAAACTATTACTCATACTTAAGGCTAGATCTGATGTCTTCCTCATTTTCAGTATGTTCAAATAGGAAGCTGGCAAAGATGATTGACAGGAAGAAGTATCCAAATGCAATTCCTCTGTATTTTCATTGTTTCTGTTCTTGAATTATTGATATTGCCAGTAGTCATTTGCCATGAAAACAAATCAAGTTATGTATGGTAAGCACTTCCCTGAATGCAACACTTTTATATTTTAAAAAATGTTTACAGTATGCCAATTTTATAATTTAACAAAATGGCAAACTGGTGAGGAAAATAACTACAGCAAAATAAAAGCACAGTGTAAATCAAAATCTTAATTCTGTAACGAAATACACAAATATTGTGTGGAAAAATATTACAGGAAAAAAAAATCCCACCAGCTACTGAGAGAGGCTATGAAGATTCCTTTGTGGCACTTAGAAGGGAAAGACTCACCTTAAACAGGAAAACCTGATAAGAATTTCTGAATTTAGGTTTCTTTAGGAATAGTGGGACATACATCAAAAGCGAAGCCATTGTACTTCCCAGTGACAACCTTTTTTTTTTTTTTCACACCACCTAATACTAGATCCTTGTTTTGTACAAAAAAACTTGTGCCAGGCTGTAGTATTTTATGACCTACATTATTACCCTCTGGGTAGTGAAATGATGGTGCCAAACTAATTATTGCTTTGTCTAATTTTAAATCCAGGTCTATGGAGATTAACAGCTTGCACATTAATTCAAAGCACCAACAGCCCACCTAACCTAATGCCGTTTTAAATGAATTAAAAATCCTGTTTAGGAAACTTTAATATACTTTAAATGAAGAAAATGTGCGTCTATATTTTTATTCAGTATATAAAAACCAAATTCACTTTGCTTATTTCGCTTGCTCAAACATACTCCAGGGAGGAACTTTTCTTATCTTCAGGCATTACTTCTCTTGAGAGTGAAATACCTGCTAAGCTAAAAGCACAGCCTGAGTGGAACTAATTGTAAAGTGGGGGGGGGGGTTGGGAGGAGAGGGAGCCCAAATAATGAGAAGAAAGACTGTAGAAAGACTACGTAGAAAGACCACTCGATTCCAATGCATTGTCCCTTTTTATATCTTTGACATTAAATGAATGCCTTTAAACACACTGACATTTTGTAATATTACAAAATGAACGTGCAGTATTGAGCAATCAATACAAATAACCCATCTATAAAAAAGGCAAGGAAGCATATCACCAAACTCTACAAGAAGGATTGACAGTTTGAGGGACCAGAAAATGATAGACCACTGCAATCACTCCCTAGCCAGTCTCCCCGTTTCCAGTTCTATTAGCTCTATCTTCTTAAAGCAGGTCTCAGACCACATAAATCTCTTGCTTCAAAACCTTCCAGAGCTTCCTGTTACCTACCCACTGAAATGCAAACCTCTCATCCAAGGAGTCAATGAAGTTCCTCCACAGTGTATCCCCAGTTCTCACTTTTTCTGATTTCCCCTTCCGTACCTGTGTAAAGCAAAGGTTCAACCCAACCTGATTAAATGCTCTTTCCTGCAAAGACTCTCATAACTGCCTTGCTCACCGCCTTTGTCCATGCCTACTTCCTCTACACCTCAGCTCCTCAGTTTCCTCAGTAAACCAGTATTCAGGATCCTTTCCATTTTCAGCATGGTAGTGGTGCGTGGACACAAAGCCCAGACCAAAGCTGCAAGTTAACCAGGATTGCCTGCCCTCAGGGAACTTTACAATCTAACAGAGGGCTCAAACATAAAGATACTTAAAACAGGATGTTAAAGTGCAGAGAGAGAGAGAGAGAGATAGTCTGAGGAGAGCCCAGGGGAAAGATGCAGAAGTGCCCCCCCACCCCCACTCCTAACCCCAACCCCGGAAGGTTGGGAAGTCTTCTTGCAGGAGCTAAATGCTGAGAGTCTGAGGGAGTTAGCACACAGAAGAGGAGGGGAAACCAGAGGGCCCAGTGAACACCAAGGCACAGCAGGGACAGACAACATGGCATATGCAGACTGCAGACTACAAGCAGTTTGTTGTACTGGAGTTTAAAGATTGAGACTACAAAGCCCAGGAAAACTGTCCTCTCCTTCATGAAAGAACCCGTATCTTCCTCTAGACAGACCCCTTTATGAGTCACTTACTCACTTTGAACTATATTTATCTGGCTTTCTCCATAAAACGTTAATGTCCGTTTCCTTTAAATCTTCTTCAATTTTTAGTGCAATACTTTTAACCACAGTAAGTGTTCAGTACTATATGTACTTTCTAAATGAAATTGAGAATCATACAGAACCAGGCAGAGGCTGCAGCAAATATATGAACACTATCAGTAGTTCAGGAGTGAATGAGAATGTGCAATCCTCAGGTTATTACAAGAAAACACTTTTGCATAACCAAGAAAACATCTCAAGTGAACCTCTCATGGGATTTTCTAGTTGTCTCTCCACCGTAGGGTTAGGTCACTGAGGAGACATATGGACCACTCTAATATCCTTTGACAGTACCTGTATTCAAGTGTAATTCTAACAAATTGAGTAATTTTACTAAAATGAGGTCAAGGTCTTCACTAGTTTTTTTGGCAGGGGGAGGAAGGGGCATAAGAATTTTTTAGTATTCTTAGTTGAAGTATAAATGACTATCCTTAAAATAAACTGCAATTTTATGCAAACATAAAAAAATATCATACCAGTAATTGCATTATTGTAAGAACTCCTTTAGATTTTGTGAGCAATATGAAAAAATGTGTAGGTCTAATAAACAGCTAGTAAGTCCTGGAATATTTTGGAAACATGATAGTTTTGAAGAAGATACTACTAGTTTAATGTTTTATTAAAATAATTGAGTTTGAAACTAAACAGCAGAATTTATAAATTGAATTGTGGTTAGCATTTCATGAAAAACTCAACATTATAGCCCCCCAAACTTGGTTTTGTCTTTAAAACATCTTGTCACCCTCATTTTCTTATCTTTTCAGTGCTCTGTCTAACCTCATCTTGTCCTTCTCTTTTCTTCTTCCATCACCTGGGTATTTATCTCTGTGTCTAACCTGGCCAAATTACCCTTAGTCCAGGCAGACAAGAATATGGTCATCTGCACAATCGCGTTCAATATCGCCTTGCTTATTTCCTTACCCTTTACTGTGATTGTTGTTGCTTATATGTGTCCTGAGAACTAGGACACAAAAGTAGAAGAATCTTTCCTCTCTGAATTAGCTTGAGAGGAACATGTGGTTGCATGCGTACACACACACACACACACACACACACGCACACACTCATACACTCCTCCTGAAGGAAAAAAAGAATAGTGATGCTTATTTTTCTTTAGTTTTCTTACAAAGCCCAAGTCAGACTCCACTGTGTGTTAGAAATTCATTACATTTGTCATTTCTACATTAAAAAGAAATCACAATTTTAAAAAAGAAAGAAGCAATGAGCTTACTGCAGTGGGGAAAAAAATTAGTCTGATCGGTTTTTCACTGAATTAACTGTTTTCTTGATTAGCCAGTCCACTTTCTTTAAGAATTCAATTTCTTATCTTCATGTCATCACAAGAAAAGTTTCATAAAAGTACATTGTAGAGATGGATGTCGGTTACAATCCGAAACATTTCTTTTGCATAAAAGTTTTAAAAATAAATGTGGATAGAATATGGTGACTATTAAAATGTTAATCGTACCATATCATTAAAGATAGTTTTATTAAAACAACAAAAAACATAAACATTGTGCTAATTTTACAAAGAATGCATCTTTCTGAAAAAAAAATAGTCAAGTTTCATCTTCCTTTGCAAAAAAAATAATTGGAGAAAAGCAACCTTTATCCATACCTTAAAAAAAGAAAAGCTAGAAATAGTGGGGTGACAAACTCCATAATGGATCTTACTAGTCATGCAAATCCCGTAACATATATTCTATTACGTAAACATTTTTTCCTGGAATATATGCAATTTTGGAAAATTTTGAAATGCTGTGTAAATACATGCAGTGCTCTTTTCAGTAGTTTGCTTTTCTTAGATTCCAAAGTTAATTATATTCATTTATATATTGAATGACAAATTTTATAATCTGTATTTCAAATGAATATACAAAGGAGTTGAAAAAACTACTACTTATCTACTAATAAACTACAGCTAACCACACTTTTTCTTGCCCCTTTTTAAAAGTAGGGCTTATTTCGTTTTAGATATTGAAAATGAATTTAAGCTGATCATGAAAAATATATATACATATTTTTTCTCAGTGGATATTCTATCCTATATATTTTATTTGGCATTTTGGTTTACATAAGGAACTGTAAATTCAATATGAGGAAATTAGTGTTAAAGGTTGATGAGCCTTGTACTTTTTTTTAACAAACAAGGACAGAGCAGTTTTGCTTGAATTGCACAGAACATCTGCTGTGTGTCTAGAGAACTTCTCGTCGTCATTCTCCAAATGGGCAATAACCGAAATTATAAGTTCTTCACAGTTGTTTTTTTTTAATTCATCTGTACTCAATCCAACAGTGACCCATAGATATTTTTCTACACTTATTTCTTTGTGGTGCAATCCAATGGGCAACTTTTCATAATATCGTTTTCAAAGCTATCTTGTAAAACATAACTAAAGGGGCTTTAGTGTTCTCTGTTACATCAGAATAAAGTACTTCTGTTTTATTTTGAAGCCTTGTTTAAAAAAATGCACAGAAAGGTCAAATCCATTCCAAATAGAAATCTCATTCTTTAGAAATATTTGGTAAGATCTTGAATCACTTCGTTTTGCCTTTTAAATTCTGTCATCTGCCCAGATTTAACTAAAATAATTTTTCTTTCTCATTGTGTTAGCTAAATGCATCCATTCAATGGCTATCCATTCACAGGTAAGAAAATGACAAAAGGAGAATGAGATTAATTTCAAAGTATATATGTGGTATCTTTTAAAAGCTGCATTTCATCATCGGGAAAGCTGCAATTTAGTCTATTAAATCTATAGCAGAGAAGCAGGGGGAAATGTGAACACCCGTTATGAGGAGCGTCAGTCCTAAACGAGTCTATTTTCGTTTCCAACCTTCAAAGGTAACATTCTCAGCTTCATGCGCTCCTGGTCGAATATATAATTTGCCTCGTTCATTCTTAGTTTAGTTGAAATGGAGCGGACTGGATGTCCACCAGGCCAAAGTATAAACTTACCATTTATCTATTAAAGTCATATTTAATGAAAACGAAGAGAAATTATTACCTCACTCACTCTCTTGCTCATTAGAATTCCTAAAGAACTTTGCCGGGCACATTATCTCGTAGACATCATGATCAAATGTTATTGTTTGCTTTATTATCTCAGTTGGATGGTTGGCTAGTCTAGAATGAAATAGGTTGAAGGCAATCCTCACAGCCTAGAAGTCTGAATGAGGTTCCCATTCAAATGATCCCGGTTGTTTGGGGGCGGGGCGGGGTGATTAGTAAACCAACTGAGCTTACACTGCATAGTAAGCGTCTGGATGCAGCACATTTACATCTAACAAGAGACCCCAGAAAACGTGTGTGTGTTTCTTAAACCTTATGCTCCGAACAAAAGGCTATCTCAGCAACAGACAATCAGCACTGCATTGCTCCCTGGGATGCGAGCAACACACTCAACTGCACATTTCATTCTTCCTCAGCTCCCAGCACCACAAAGCCCCTACTCTCTTCCCACTCCTGGGTCCCCAGCTTGCTCCATAGAAGGGGGTTGGGCAAGCAGGAGCCTAACGTCTATGCTGGCGCACCAGCAGCCCGCTCCGGGGGCCCCCAGGTGCTGCTTTCCCCTGCCCGAGCCGCCTGGGGGAGGTAGGGAGGGGAACCAGGGAAGCACGAGAGTGGACCGCACACCTAGACACTTATGATTTTATTTATTCACAAGGAGGCGGAGGAGGGGAACCGGCTTAATTCGGATTCCCCCCCGAAGTTGCCTCTTCTTAGCAGATAAAGTCATTTTCTGGCTGGTGCTGGGGGCCCAGGGGAGAGTGCGGGTGAGGCCCCGGCTCTCGGGGCCAGATCCTGTCCTGTGCGCAGAGTCCTGGGGGGTGGGGAAGGGTGGACTGGCCGCAGCTGTCGAGAGGGCCGGGAGCGGGCAGGGAGGGGCCCGCGGGCGCGAGAGCCGCGCAGCCCTGTCCCGGGCCCTCCCAGGCTGGCTGGGGCGCGCAAGGGCCGGCTGGTCACTCGTGGTAAAGAAAGGTCCCTTCCCTCCCACCCCCNNCCCCCCACCCCAAGGCATTGCTCCCCTTTCCCCAGACTGGGCCGCCCGGGAGTGCGGGCAGGGAGAGCTGCGGGTCCCCGCGCGCGTAATCATGACCTCGGGGCCCCCTCCGGGCCGCGTGAGCGCGTCGGCAAGGCTGGGCGGCCGCCGCGGCCCCGGCCGTGTAACATGACCCGAGCGGCTGGCCGGCCAGCGCGGCGCGGCCATTGAGCCCTCCCTGCCCATGAATCTCTGGCGCGTCTCTCGCTCGCTCGCCCGCTCGCCTCCCGCCTCCCTTTCTCCCCCTCCAGCTCCGCGGGCTCCGTGCGCCTCTCCCTCTCCCTCCCGGTCCTCCCGCTGCCCGTCTCTCTCCACTGCCCGCCTCTCGCCACTGCCTCCCGTCTTCTCTCCCTCTCCGCAGCCTCCGTCTCTTTCTCCCTCTCTCCTTTGAAAACTGATCTTTGGCTCTTAGTGTGAAAGTGATTTGAATTTGGCTCGGCGGCGCTCTGCGCCTGCGCCCAGCCTCTGGCATGCTGGCTCCTTCCAAGCAGCTGTTTTGGGTTTGAAATTCCAACATGGCAGAGGCTGCAGTCCGTCTTCCCTTCAAAAACTTGGAATGATTTCAAATCATAGGCACCTTCACTTAACCCTAGCTTCCATTCATCAGCAAACACATCGGATCGATGCTACGCTAACCTATCGGGTTTTCGCTCCGCGCGTTCAGGTAAGAGGAGCTGCGTAGTTTTCTACCATCTGTTTAAATTTGTTTTTGTTTTTGTTTGTTTTATTTTTTAAGAATATAAATAAATCCAAGACCCGTAATAAAAAGAGATCTTCGAGTTGTGCCGTAAACATTAAATTTAATTTGCACTCGCTTCTATTCTATACGCCAACCTGCTGTCTAATTTCTCTGTACAAAGTAGCCCTGAAACATTATAATGCATATTTTTGCTGCTTAATCATTGTAACAATAGTATTGGATTAAGAGTTCGCGATAGCAAGAATCTCGTTTTCCGCTATATTGGGCTTACTTATTACTATCTTTTTACTTCAAAAATAAAAAATAAGAAAGCGGAGCCATAGGGTGGGGCTAGACTTTCTTTGGGAACTAACTTCTAAGTAAATAAGAAGTGTAAATAAGAATCTTGCACACACAAAAAGTTGAGGTTAGATTACAGTCTCGTGGCTGAGGGAACGTGAAAATGTCAGAAGATCGGTTGCAGAAAAATGTAAGCACATCATCTTGGAGGGGGTACAGCGTGGTGGGCGTATTGTTGGCAAGGAAAGGGAGAGAAAGATGTATAATTTAATGGTATATACAATCCACTGATCCTATTACCGTCCTCCCCGGAGCTCTTGTTAGTTTCAATGGGAGTGAGTGAAATTGACATGGACTTGCATTCCTGGTCATGTGCTTTTTTTCCTTTCTTTCTTCTCCTGTGATCTGAGATCCCCTTTTTGTTGATGTTGCTTTCCCCCTTAATTATATGCATGTAGGTTAAATGAATACCTGACGAAAGGGCCCACGTTTCAAGGCAGTGACATTTGATAGCTGAGAGGAAAAGTGGCTTTAATGAAAAGCAACCTTTGGAATTCCTGCTTGTGAGAAATCCAATTCAGCTTTTTGTGCTGCCAGCAAGAAATGATCAGTAGCACCAGTGTTTATGGTATGTCAGTTTTGGAATTTACTTCCTTTGCATCTAAATAGGAAAGACAAATTAAATAGCATGATAAAAACCATTGAAGACTCTCCTTGGGAAGCAGATGGTCATGATATATAATTCCTTTAAATATATATATATATTAATCTGTCAAAATGCTTGTTTGCTTTTGCTATCACTTGTTTATATTTCAGTTTTGATTAATAGATTACTGGAGTCCACTTTTATCGGTTTTAGCGGTAATCCCAAAGTTGCATGTTACTAGTAATGCACTATATAACCGCTGAAGTCAAATGGTATGTAAATTAGTTAAACTCAGTGTGGGGTTTTTTGGGGAGGAGGCTGGGTGGAGAGGGGAGAGGGCGGGAGTGTGGGGAAAGGCTGCTTACTAATGAAAGTATATATATATATATATATATATATGTACACACACAAAACTGGATGAAAAAATTTTTTTTCTCAACCTATTAATGCAATTTGACTATCTGCTCTCTGGAAGATTACACTTTGTGGAGTAATCAGTTCTTCTGAGTGTGTTTTTTTTTGGGTGAGTGAGTGAAGGGGTATCTTTTACATAAAAATAAAAAATACATATTTTGATTGCTTTAAGTCCTTAATGTCTTTTAAGGAACAGTGGTAGTTTTTTTTTTTTCCCTGCCATTCACTTGTCTGCCTGTCAGCGCTTTTTACTTTTAACCTGTGACAGAATTAAATAATCAAGCACTGAAATTGACTTTGTTTGAAATCGCTCTTTCCTCTTTCTTCACACACAAAAAAAGGTCAGATAAATGGAGTGAGAGGGGGTTTTCAATAGCTCTTGTGACCGTGCCATGTGTACACTTTGTGATATTCAATTAAGACTAAGAGGGAACAACAACACAAAGATGTTAAAAGTATTTTGCATAACCACAGGATATGTCCACTTTATACTGGCTTGGATTTTTGTTGTTGTTGTTATTTGTGTGTGGTTTTTTTTTTTTTTTTGGGTTACATTTACCCCACCACCATGCATTCACCCTGAAAAGAGAGAGAAGGAAAGGGAGAATATGAAAGAAAGAAATAGCAGTGGGGCAAAGCTGCCAGGGGTCTGTAATGTGGCCGTGGTTACTGCTCTCTCATAACACAAATGTGAATACAAGGAAAGGCACTACAGAAGGCGTTGCGCGACATACACTTCTGGCTGGACTCTGGTGACTATTGAGCTAAACACACAGTGCTCTCACACGATAGAAAGGATTTGAATTTTGCATTTGGAACTTGTTGACTTTGAAGCGATCAATAAGAAGACTGTTTATTTTAGATGCACATAATTTGCCCTGAGAAATGTTTTAAGGAGGAGAGAGCACAGCTTTTTTTCCCCCGGAGCTGTTGGAGCGAATGGGATTGCCAGATGGGCGATTTCCCTCTGTGATGTTAAAGCTGTAATATATATTCAGAGCAGATTGGGCTGCTGCCTGTGATGAGGAGGATATTACATTTATAAATTTTAAATCGGAGCTCGGACAATGTGCTGAGAGCAGAAATTGGATGGTTTGACTGTTCACCGTATTGATACTTAAATGTGATTTCTGAGTAGTAGTAATAATAATCATTGCAATAATATGTAAAAAACACGTTGGGGTAGGCAATCATATAATTCATGACATTTAACAGCAGATTTAAGTGTGTAAATTGCTCCCCTCCCCTGTCTCTGCTTACTATTAAATAATAGTCACATAATTTATTTCTCTGTGTTTAAATGCTTGTTATGCAAATGGTGGTCACTAAGGAGCCTTATCACACACTAGAATTCTGGGGAGGAAAAGTTTCTATATATATTTATATTTATATTCACATATATATAGACACTTGTGTATATGTATAAAGTGGCATTAGTGGTTCCTATTTTGTAATTCTGTCACTCTGATTATTTTTAGATTTTGTTTGTCTCAAACGTGTGGCCTAAAGGAACCAGAGCTACAAACGTAAAGGCTGGAAAGTGGGCAAGTGCTCTCACTCTGGCAGCTCTGCTGTTGCAAATTAAAAGTGTGTTGTGGTCAGGAAATGAAAGCTACAATGTCTCTTTTGAACAAGTCGTTTATCAAGAGACACATCTATCAGGGACTGCCTTGTCACATTGATTCTCTAAAAGTTAAGTCCGAGCTGGAAGCTGCTTTGATGTTTTTCATCCTAAATTTAATACAACAGAAAAAAAGCAAGGATATTATGACCAGAATAGATTAAAAAAAAAATGTTTCCTGGAACCAACAAGATCTATTTATTAGTACTGTACTATGTGTGAAGTTTTTTGGACATAAGAGTTGAAAGGTTGAAGGGGAAACCCTAGCCTTTATAAACTGATAGTTGTTAAATATGTATTAATAGTGCATTCAGTTATAGCTGGTTTCTTGGTTCACTTGGACATTTTGAAAATAGATCGTTTTAGAGGGAAAATTATTTTGAAAGGTGTTTTGGAACAATATGCAGAGAATCAAGAATTTTCATTTATTCAAATTTTAGAGTTGCCCTCTTCCTTTCTTCCTCTCTTTTAGTTCTTTATTGCTGTTTCCTCTCATCATTATATGTGTGACATATTAGCTTTTCTTTGGGAAAGAAACATTTTTTTTCTGTAAAACCTATTTCCCAAAACATGCTTGCTCACATCATCTTTATTGTTGATTAATTGTGCATGCTACATGGACTCACTCAAGTCTTTTGGAATTCCAGCCTGAAAATATAGGTAGGTAACAAATAAACCACGCCATGGATTCTTGAATACTGAATATGTTGCATTCATTATTCAAATTTTAAAAGGTATTGTTAAAAAATGACCAATTAAGAAAATTTTTTTGTGAAAGCATTTAAAAGTAGCGTGCTTCATTTTGGGAGGCCCAGATAGGAGAGAAGTGTTCCTTTGAAATAGTTTCTGGATACTTGGCTTATACTGCTGTTGGCTACTTGCTCTTTCCTGTGGATCTCTCAACAACTAGGCTGATAGACCACGAAGAGTGTGGTGGGAGTTTTGGGAAGTGTAATACCTCCTAATTAATCATGTCCGAAATGAAAGAATCATAGCAGGGTAATAAAGTCTCGTTGTTTTCCTGGAAGAGAGTAAGACTTCTGTTTGGAAGCTGTATGTGTGAGTTGACTTGCTTTTTCTCTTCTCCTAAAAAGACAGTTTATAGGGTCTCTTTAGAATTATTTCAGGAACCATTTTTTGGGGGGGGAGGGGGGATAGAGAATATTTTTCTTTCTCCTGACTGTATTGAATCAGTGATATTCTTGAAATTATCTCTGGTATCTTCTGAGTGAAAACATAGAGATTATTATTTTTTCTTTAGTTACATTAAGGACTCCAGTGGCTGAGATTCCAGTCCTCGGTCGGTTGTGGGTGGTTTTTTGTTTTCCGCAAATAGAAAATCTTTTTGTTGTTTTTATTCATGTTAGGTAGGAACTTTGAAAACCTGTTAGCAGGCAGGTACTTCTGATAGATATACAAGAGAGCAGAAATTTTATTAATTACTTTTAGATAGTATAAGAGTATGACCAGAGGGGAGAAAAGTAGTACTTCCAAGAATTGATAGAGAATATCTGTATTATAACTTGACATTTCTAAGATTGTTTAAAGTATTAGCTACTTGAAAAGACAAATGAGTGATATCACTATAGGTAAATTCTTTTTTTCCTGAGTTTTGGTTGTTACCTTTTAGATTTTAATGTTTTGCTTAGTTTATGCATGGGGACAGATCCCGAAAGTTTATGTGTCTGCAACATTTTTCAGAATTTTCATCTCCAGGTGAAGACGGCTCTGCTAATGACTCCCTGTTTTTGTCTGTCAATGTTTAGATGCCTTGAATGATTGCCTAATTAAGTAATCAGTTTTAATGGTCTGAAATCAGCAGAATTGCTAGGTGTATTTGAAACAATTGCAGGCTTTTATGATTTGTACTTTCCAGTTTGTTCTTAGAACCTTGGTTAATAGAAATGTTTACTGTTTTGCCTTCGATCAATATATTCTTGACTACAGATTTCACATACTACTTTTAAAAAGTACCACACTTATTGTTGGAGGGCTAATAAATTTAATTACCAGGAATTTAAATTGATTTATAAATTTTTGATTGGGAGAAATTGTTCTGTAGACATTTGTGTGAAATATTGACATATGCTACTGATCGATAAGACTTGATTAATCAGCATATCTGCTTTTTTATCTTGAGTCATTGATAAGTCAGAATAAACAAATGGCACAGGAAACAATGCAGTTTTTTTCCTTCAATTAAAAAAAATCTAACTATAATTGTCTCTTTCTTTGGGGGCATATAAGGGCTAATGTTTCATTAAGATCAGTTGAACTTAGGCATTATTTGGGGTACTTCTACAAGTCCATAAATGATTCCATCTTCAATTAACTGTCTCTCTCTCTCTCACACACACATACATATTATAGCTAGATTTTTTTTTTGTCTATGAAAAATGAAACTTTTTTTTCAAAAACTGAAAAGAAATGCTTGTTTAGCAAGTGCTTTTCATGGTTGGAATTTGTAATTTTCTCCCTTTTTTTTCCTAAACGTGAATTTTTATCATTAATTTCTTCACTTAACTTATGGTAGAAATTTCAAGCATAGCTGCTTTGACATGATTGCTGATTACTGATCTTTTGGGTTTTTTGATCTTGTCATTCAAATGGGAATTTTACCTGAAAGATGCTTACTCCAACCAATGCAGATAGTGGAAATAAGGAGTAGGCAGGAATACGGTAACAATAAATTGTACTGATAAGTTTGCAGCAAATCAAAAGCAGGTGGCTATGCTGTTTCCTTCGGGCAGCCCCGCAGATGCCTGCTTGGGAGCTCTGGCTCAGCACGGCACATGCGTAGGCTACCTGTTGATGCTAGCCTTAGTCAGGAGACTGAGGCGGCAGAAAAGATAGGTGATCAGAAACCATCCAAACATGAGCTATCATATGGCACTTTCTGTTAATAATATTTACATATTTTATGCAACAAATCTGTTCGTTGTCTTGTTACTTGATTATTGACACTTCACTTAACATTGCATATGGTGGGCTGTTGTTTCTGGGTATATTAGAGGCAGTAAATTCAAAGGAGAATTTCAATTCAGATGTCTATATGTTAAATATATGGAGAAATGGATATGTTCGCTTATATTTGAGCCACTATGACTTTCCCAAAACATCGATAGCATTACTTTGCCAGTCATTTTTGAAACTAGTGCGTCCTGAGAGTAGCACGTGTGGTTTATTCTGGGGAGGCCCAAGGTTAAGTTTGTTTTTTTTTTTTTTAACCCTACCTTTATGAGCTGAAGTACTCATATTTTCATGTGGGGGAATCTTTTTTTAGAAAATATATTTTTTAATAATATTGGGAAATTTGCTTCTTATTAGACTTTTGTTCTCATTTTTGGTCAAGAGTAGCTTTTATAAAAAGTTTATCAGTGATACTATTGCTCACAAAAAAGATTTTCTTACTGCAGAATAAATAATGTGAAGTACCTAGAAAATGGTTTCTTAATATCAAAAACACCTTTACTCAGTTCCTTTCTTATGAGCTTTGATTTCTGCTGGTAATGTGTGTATTTACTCCATTCCACTTGTGGATGTGTTGCTGGCAAGAGAACAGAAACTGCATTTTCTTCATCCCCCCCCCCCCAAAATAAGTCTCTCTTTTTTTCCCAGATTCAAGTAAGGTTTGCCTCATGTCAATTGGATGTTTTTTAAGCAACTGACAATTGATTAAATGCCATATGCCTGTGACGGTAGACTCATCTGAGAACGGTGACCTCTACTCTCATGCTTTGGTTCCTGAGGAGGTAATATTCATGGAAACAGTAGCCTTCAAAATAAATTTTTTTAAAATTTTTATTTATTCGACAGAGATAGAGACAGCCAGCGAGAGAGGGAACACAAGCACGGGGAGTGGGAGAGGAAGAAGCAGGCTCATAGCGCAGGAGCCTGATGTGGGGCTTGATCCCATAACGCCGGGATCACGCCCTGAGCCGAAGGCAGACGCTTAACCGCTGTGCCACCCAGGCGCCCCTCAAAATAAAATTTTGAAAGTAGTGTAACGTGAAGCCGTGGGTTTCCAGATGTCACTGTAAACTTTTGGCTATTCTTTTGATTTATTATCTTCACCATCAGCATGCATTGTCACCTTCACCTAGGGCTGGCTGCATAATTTCTGGGGCTTGGTGCAAAAAAGAAAATGTGGGGCACCTTGTTCACAACTTATTAAAAATTCAAGACAGCCACAGCAGAGCAGTAAACCAAACGCAGGGCCCTTGTGTGTGGGACCCTGGGAGTGTGCACAAGTCGCAGGGCAAGGAAGCTAGCCGGGCCTTCACAACCCACAAACTTCTATCAAGGGCCTGCTTGGTGCAAGTCACTGGGCTTCCTATGTAGGAGACTAACTAGCCCACACTTCTTCCCTGTGCCTCTGCCCAAAGAAATACTGAGGGTTACTGAGTGAGAGAATCGATGGTAAATGGACCATTAGGTATCTTCTGCTCTTTCTGCACATGAATTGGTGTGACAGAAATATTTGCCTTTGTCTCTTATTGCTCTTTGCCTGATATGTGCTCCATGTAGCCCATGAATTCTTGTACAGAGATTCTGAAAAGGAACCGTGTGTTTTGTCATTGCTTGCATGCAGGTACATACTTGAATATGTCCTCCCAGGCTCAGAATGAGTGGGGTGGGAAGGTTTTTAGTAAGATGTGTCCTAAGAGCCTGGGAGTTTCTCTGTTGCCATGTACCACCACCACCCCACCTAAATTTCAAGCACACGTGAAATAAGTATTTCTAAGGTAGAATCCAAAATTATCTAAACATATAGAAAATCCTGGCCAGTTAAAAATAAAAGCACAACTCACTGAGTGCCATTCAGACAAAAGGGGCAAATGCAAAAATAATTTCCTTGTTATAACAGTAGCAGCATTGATATTTTGACATTAGAAAGTGGCGTCGTAGCTCCATAAACACATGGTGACAGCTGTGTTAACGATGCAGAGGGACTCTTCCACGCAAGAACATTAACTCTGCAGTATGCTATATTCAGATTGCGAACTTGGTTTCTGAACCTGGATTGAAATAACCCCCTTTTCCCTTGAATAATGGAGTCACCAGGTGGGACTCCTTTCTCCTTGGGTTTGAACATCCTGTGTCCAGGGGTGGACAAACGTTTACATTGTTGCTTCCCAAGATACTTCTCAATGAGATCAAGCTTCATATTGCGATACCTAAAACTAAATTTTGAAGTCAAGCGGCTTTTTCAAATCAAAACTGAGATACGATGGAATGTCCAGCAAGTAATGGATCTGAGTGCACTTGAAGTTGTACCATTTATTTTCAAAAGGTATTTCTCACATCAGATGACTCTGCCAGGAAAGGAAATATCAAAGACCTCGGAAAAGTAACTATTCTTTTCTATAATCCAAGACTGGGGTGAGGGTGGGGGGCTTTAAAGATATTTCTGAGGAAGAATAAAAGTTGAACTTATTTTGAATGCCTTGTTAGACTTTGTGGAGAGAAATACTATATATGAGACCTTCTAAGAAGAAAAATCTTTGCCCTGTGTAATAACAAGGCATTGCTCTCTCAGTTGATATGTGCTTTAACGAAAGGAGGCTTGAAAATATCTATTACAACAGTGTCCCATTTAATTATAAATTCACCCTGCAGTTTAGAAATTTTTTGCATCAAAGGCATGATAAACCTGTAATATTTTGATAGATGCTTAGCCACCAAACATATTTTTAGTGTCCTATAACCGATCTAGAAATTCTGTAGTATAATTTAAATCAGAACCCTTCTGTCCCCACCTTACCCCTAGCCTTTAGTATGTGGGATTTTCGCAATACACGTTTGGCCTGGGAAAGGATTAAACCAGGAATCTGTGTAAATCTGTGGCAATAATGTTATGCTCCAAATAACCGTTTTATTTCCCTTTTATTCACTTCTTTTCCCTTTCCATTTCAAATTGAAGTTAAGACTGTAAACTCTTTCTCTTAGATCACATACCTGAATGATGCTAAATTATAAGTCTTAATTAGGTATGATTCACTGATTTTAATCTTACAAGATAATTATTCTGAATAGGATAAAAGGTTCCCTTCAGATTGAAGGCATTTTCATTACAAACCCCATTTAAGATCAAACAAAGACCATTAAATAAACAGAATACTGTTATTCTTTTAAGCCTAAGAGTTAATACTTTTGAGTTTAAGTACATGAATGAGGACATAACGACATCGATAGGGCAGTTTTAGTGTTTGCAAACTTTTAGCGCTTTTGATAAATTTTACTGCTAGGAATTACATGGATGGAGAGGAATCTTTTAAATAAAAATTACAGTTTTGATTATCTAAATGGAATACGCTCTTGTGCATGTTCATAGATACATTTCCTTGTGAAGATATCGATGTCAGGGACACTTTTGGTATGTCTTTATGAGTAATTAGGTTAACGGGGTTAGTTAGAAAATGTATCCTTTCCTGGAAAATGAAAAATTGCATTCAAGCAAAGGTAAAAGAGTAGAACATATTCATGACTTTAAGTACTTAAAAAGATATTTTATGAGTCATTTTTAAGAATAATACCCAATATGTAACTTGTTAAGAATAATAGCCATTTTTACTTTTTAAAGCATATTTATATTAAAACTGACTTTCCGTTCATGAGTCACAAATCTGGAGTCAATTTTAGGCCCGACTTAACAAAAGATGTGGGTCTAATCCCCTGCCCGGATTGCAGTATCCTACGCTAGCGGTATTGGTGCAAAATTTTTCTTTAAAGAGAGATTTTTGTTTGCATTATTCAGAAGATTAAGCCACATTTTTGAGGGGAATACTGATATGACCCAAATGGAGATATTGGGACCCTGAATGACCTACATCTTTGTCTGACAAACTAGAAGGAGAAAATTTCACCACCTTTGGAATGTTATATACCTGCCTGAACAGTACTTGTTCTTTCTATGGGAAGATTTTAATGTACTAAGAATGAAGGTTCCCTAATTGGAAAAATATGCTTTATGTAATTATAAGAGTACCAATCAACTAGTCATCAGTATGAATTTAGTTACAATGGTAGGATAGTAGCACTAAAGAATCTTCCTCAGAAGTGGATGGTGAGACTGAGCTAAGTGTCTCTTGAGAAAGAGAAAAATTCTGTACATATGCAGAATTCCTTTTGGGTTTTTTTTTTTTTTTTAACATGAGCATGAAATCTTTATCAATAACATTTAAGCAGTTTAAGTATTAGGAAAAAATTCTACTATTGGAAGATCTTTATTACGCTTTGTTCTTTTAATAAGTCCTCGATGAACTCATACAGTTCATTAATGGTTGTTTTGTTTGTTTGTTCTATTTTTGTGTTGTTTTATTTTGTTTTAAAATCAAAGTAAAAAGACCTTAAGGGAAACTATTTTGTACTGTTTGTCTTTAAAAATACCTACTGAGAACACTACAACGCGTGGTATAGATTTGCTTATAATGATGGGCAAAAATCCACAATTTTACCCCAATGTAATTCTCTTTCTCTGGAATCTACCTTCCTATACAAAATGCCACTATTCCTAAGCTATTGTATGGTAGGTGTTGCGGATGTGTCATTGTAATGCACATGTGTACCTAAACACGTATATTTTTTGTATTTATCTATGATTTCTAACAGCCAACTCTGCAGGTGTCCTTGTGCTTGGGGCAGGCAGAACAAGGTTTTCTACCTAGCTTGCTATTTGCAGACTTGCTGGGAACCTTGCTGTCTCATCCATCCTCCTGCTGCTGGGGTCCGGTTTTACCCAGACTTGAGTACTGTTTTGATGAGGACGGGTTTTCATTTTGTTTTATTTTTGTTTTTATTTTTTAGTATTTATCTGTAGGGCTGGTTCTGATTTGATCATCTGGAAAATCAAATTTCACTTGAGCTACTAGAATATGATATTTACACCATGAGGAGGGAGTTTGAATTAATTAAGAGGATATTGAGCTGTGTAGTGGGAGGAAGTATAGCAGCATTTTTTGGCACAGACACAGGGTGAAAGACAACTTGTAGGAATGGGGAAGTAGTTAAAGGGAAATAAATTAGGGAAATTGTTGAGGAAAGTCAAGGGCGACGATGATCTTCATGTGACTGTTGCTAAAAATGATATTGGCAATTTAAAAAAATCAAATCCTAATACAATTATGTGAGACAACTGGTCATTTATTAAGAATTAGTGACCAGTGAACGTTAAGTAGGCTGCAGCACTATAAACAAATCAGATTCCCCCTTTTAAAAGTGGCACATTCTATATCAGATCTTGAATATATGGGATTTGTGATCGCACAGATTAAAAGAACTATTTCCCCCCTCTTTTCTCCTCATAATTTGAAAAAGTGTAAAAATTATACATGCCTTTCAGGATGACTCATATTACTCTTAGACTCTTTTTTCTCCCTCAACCTACTCAATTTAATTAGACCACAAGTGAGATTACAGAAGAAAAGCCATTGAGGATTGGGGTGTATCTTTTTTAAGGCCTCTTTGGAAAATAATGCATTTATTGCCATTACAGGAGTTCAAATCATTAAAGTAGATGTATGATTTGCTTTGCTTGGAGCAAAGATTAATGGTAAATTTTGTATCTCCTCTGTGAGCTAGCTGTACCGTAGTGGCCAAAACTAAACAGACCAACCAACCTGCCAAAGCCTTGCCTCAGACCAGTTAAATGGAAGTTCAGGGGACGCCCAGTTTCTTTTAAGCTCCCCAGGGAATCGGACGTAAAGTTGTGATTAAGAACCTCTTCTCTAAACCAAAACTTGACACATTTCATGAAATCCTAAACTTTTCACTACTTGAAACTATTATTCCTGTTTGAAGACGTACAGTTAGAGATATCCCGTCAGAATTTGATGTACTAATGATACGTACTAGAGTTATTAGTTCACTATCTGGCTAAATTCAACAACAGTCTATGAAGAATCTTAAGGACATCGCCACCACCGTAGTAAGAGTACCTCAGGAAAGTGAAAGTGGTGAAGAAAAGCGTCAGCAGAAGCCAAGAGTCTATCGTATTTGTGACCCTGGGTAAGTCACTCAACCTCTTTGAGCCTCTTTACTTTTTTATAAAAGGAGAGTTGATCCAATGACTATTAAGACTTTTTCCAGTTCTATTTAATCCATGACTGCTTGGTCATGGACTAGTAGTATAAGCTTGAGTAAGTTGGAACCTTGCTAGTGGTCAGTGGCTGATGAAAAATATGTTTTTGTTTCTCTTTAAGAAACTAAAGAAATTGTCTTGGAAACAATGAAGGAAGTTCAAGGCCCATTTATCACTTTGTTAAACCCTTCAAGGGGGATGGTAACCATTCATTAAATATGCTTACTAATTGGCTGCAAGCAAATATGTCAGCAATTCTACTATCTTGAGAGTTGATGGGTATTAGTTAGCCAGCGCTTTTTCCCTGTAAGAGATATAAATAGACGGACAAGCAGATTAACTTAAGCAGTAGCAGAGTTAGGGCCTTCGAATCCTTTTAAAAATATATATAAGTTACAGTTCAGTATGAAATTTGGATCTAACGGGAAGCAATTCCATCTTTCCTCTGCTTTAGGTCTAATTCGTCTTTATTCATCCTCTTTTTACTCCCTGGAATGCTCTTTTCCACCTGTTGAAATCCTACCAGAACTTTGATATCTAACTCAATGTTGCATCATCTATGGAAACTTCCTTGAGCCACACTAATCAGGATGCATTTCAATATCTACTTGATAATCCCTAAGCACTGTTTAAAAAAGATCTTCTTTCGATCATTTGCTATCATCTCTCCTCTACTGTAAATTGCAAGGCATTTGTGTTTCTCATTTATGAAACTGTAAACTTCTTGTGAGCAGGGCACATCTAATTCTTTTTTTATTTTTAATCTTCTTAACATGCCTGTATGGTGCAAGACCTGTAATAGGTGTTCAATAAATGTTTGGTGAATTGAATTGAGAGAAGCACAGGAGACTATCACTTGGTTAATCTTTTATTAATCTTACTTTTAAAAAAATTGGAAAGTACTTTTAAAAATATTTAAAGAACAGATACATTAAACTTGTGCATTTCATTTTAAAAAGTGAAATTTCTATATTCTTCATGTAATTTAATTACCAAAGAAGAACTTTATAACCCTGAAAAATAGTTTTATAATTATATGCCTAAAAAGGAGCTTACCATCATTTATCCCGTTTTCATATATCTGGAGAGGAGAGGATTTAAACTATTTTATAAAAATAGAACATTATAATGCTACCTTGAAAAATCTTACAGAACAAAACTGCATAGCCTGTTTTATTATAAAGTAGTAACAGATGCCTTCAAATCACTGTGTTCTACATCTTTTTTTTTTTTCCTTGTGTGTTTGCAGTCAGGAAAAAAAAAAAAAAGAGGCTACAGAATCATAAAGTACTAGACCAGGAGACTTTCAAATCAACTTCTTGCCAAAATAGGGTTATTCAGCCTTTGGTTGAACATAAGAAATCAGCACCTCCTAAGGCACTCCTTTCTGTTTTGTCTTTTCTCTGATAAATAAGTAGTGTGCAAATCTGTACCCCAGCAGCACTCGAAAGAGATTTCCTTGGGAATATGATGGTACTTAGGGTGATAAGATGTGAGAAGCACACTAGTTGATCTACAGTTGATAGGAGAACTTTCCTCGACTCTGTAGTTTGTGACTGTCTTTGGTCAACATTTTATTTAATTGGCATATTTTGTTTTATAGTTGAGTACCGTCTGACCGTATTACTTCTTGGTGTACTAAATACTGGGTAGTAAGCAATTTAGCGGGGGTTACACCCAATGACCTTGTCTCCTAGCGGTTCTCTGCATTACCAGTCGGTTTGTGTGCTTATGAGGGATCAGTTTCTTTCTCAAAGCTGTCCCTAATGTTACAACAAATGGCATTACAAAATTTTCTAAGGGAAGCTCAATTTGATCGACGTGTTGAAATTGTAATGAGTTAGTCAACAGTATTTTGCAAGATTTCTATTTTATATGTGTGTATTTGAACCTAAAGATGGACGTACCAGAGAAAAGCACTCGTTCACCTTCCTTTGTGAAAGAAAAAACAAAACAAAACAACCAAAGAACCCCACAAAAAAAACAAAAAACCAACCAACCAAAAAAACCCCTAAGGATCTATTGTCATTCTTTTAAAAACACAATTTTACTAAGGGAACCTATAACCTCTCCTGGAAGCTCACTCGTTTTCTTTTAATTTGGACTCTTCAGATCTGACAAGTTCTAGATGTTATCTTACCGCTTCATATTGAAATCTGGGTTGATCTCATACACTCCATATAGAAGAAGTATCTGCAGTGCTGATTGTTGAACCTGGATTATGACAAAGAAATGCCATTAAGTGAGCTGTGATGGACGAATGTTGCTTCATTAATTGCGTGAAAACACCACATCTTTAGCAAAGAGCTTCAGGAGTACGGAAGGATAGGACATTGTAGGTAGAATAATAAAGATTATGAAACAGTTTGAAAGGTGGCAAAAGCATTTTTGCAGTTTGACTAAAATAATGTGTGTAGTTCCTTTGTTAAATCAGCTCTTCTGGTGTTCTGGAAACCATTCAATAAGCTAAGCAAGTAAAAGTGCTTAAATAAATAAGTTAAAATTCATGAGAGTGAGGCTAACAACTATTAGCTGAAAATCCTTATGGTGGTAGCTTGCCAAAAACCCAACTAAATCAAGGGAAGATTTTATTTTATTTTATTTTTTTTAAAGATTTTATTTATTTATTCGACAGAGATAGCCAGCGAGAGAGGGAACACAAGCAGGGGGAGTGGGAGAGGAAGAAACAGGCTCATAACGGAAGAGCCTGATGTGGGGCTCGATCCCGTAATGTAATGCCGGGATCACGCCCTGAGCTGAAGGCAGACGCTTAACCGCTGTGCCACCCAGGCGCCCCAAGGGAAGATTTTAAAGACATAGCTTAGGGGCACCTGGGTGGCCAAGTGGGTTAAGTGTCTGCCTTTGGCTCAGGTCATGATCTCAGGGTCCCGGGATCGAGTGCTTCATTGGGTTCCTTGCTCAGTGGGGAACCTTCCTCTCCCTCTCCTTCTGCTGCTGCCCCTGCTTGTGCTCTCTCTCCCTCTGTCAGATAAATAAGTAAGTAAGTAAATAAATAAATAGTAAAAATGAAAAATAAAAGACATAGCTTAAAATTCTGCCCTGTTTATATTCAGGAGGTTGTGGGGTTCTAAACCAACTAAATAAAAATATCCATGCAGATCCTTCATGCCTAAAATGTCAGCCTTTTCTCCTTTAGTCCTCCCAAAGGAAAATTGGGTGATTTCCCAGAGATCGTAGTAATGTAAGTTGGTAGTCACAAAATTAGAGCCATGATTAAAAGTCAGTGGTCGACAGTTGCTTTTGTTGTCCTTTTTTATTTTGTTTTTTTAGTTTTTGGTTCTCATAAGCATAGTTGAAAGTTGTCAGTAACCAGATTTTTTTATTAGGCCTACTGGATGTTTTTATTAGGCATTTCTTAAAGAATACGAGGCTGTATTTGTTCTCTTAGCTTCAAATCTAAAATGAAACATAAACTTATTTCAAGGGAGCCCAGCTATGGGTGTGTGAGTGTGTGTGTGTGTGTTTGTATTCAGTGGAGCAACTATGAAACATGACAGCACTTAGAGCGCTTCCGTTCTGAGTGGCCAGTGGGTAGCTCCATACAGACACCATCTAAGTGAGCCAATTTAAATCTCACTACAGATTCTTAACTAAGTGGCCCAGGTCTATCCGGGAGGAGACACTTGTCCCTCAGGGGATACGTTTGGCATGATATTCAGTTGAAGAGTCAGTAAACAAGGTTTATGAGAAATTAGTTAAAACTGAAATTGCAAATGGATAATGAAGGGTAGTTTACCCTAAAATGGCTTGAATATATTTGTCATATGTGCACAAAGAGAATTTTTTAAACGGGTTATTTTGATTAGAATGAAAACCAATCACAAATAAGCCACTTAAAATTTGCTTTCCTGCTAGGATCATTTTCTTTGAGCGACTGACCACGCCTTCTTCCAGCCCCGTCTTTGTCCAGGGTTTGGTGTAGTCATGCACGTGTCCTTGAAGAAACGTAGCATCTTTCAGGAGATTTTTGCGCAAGTGAAATCAGATACCAGTTTTTATTGCAGAACCCAGCCTACAAATGTTTCTCTTTAAAGACATTTTTAATAGAAACAGTAAGGTATAAATCATTTAAGCAATTACCTGGACATTGTGGAAATGGGGCTTGGCTTGTTCTGTAGCCCCAGATGTTTCCAGATTCCAGTAATAACCCGGTCCAGATATTTACAGCTTAATTTTCTGTGCATGTGCACTTGTCCACAAATGGCTCCTATTTCCCATTTTCTGTTGGACAACTGGGCCACTTAGAGGTAAAGAAAGTGATTTCAGCTTGGGTGATGACAAACATTAATGGTTATAATAAGTTGCTTCTAGAAACTTTGATCACTTAAAAAAGATGGAGAGGCTAAATCTTAGAGAATTTTATACTAAGAAATAAAATAAATTATTCAAATGGCATTTGCCTTTATGGATGGGGATGGGGTGAATAACCTCCCCTCATTCCTCAAAATTATATTTAGCTTTGATATACTGTGTGATAAAAGTGATTTTTTTTTTTTTAATGCGTCTTCTGGCACTGGTTGGGTTATCACGCAGGCTGCTAGTTTTCCTTGCATTACTATTCCACAGTTTTTCTTGTTCTTACTAGAAACTAAACAAATGGAAAATAATGATTGGTAACCATCTGCTGTGCAGAAATTTCACATATAGCAGTTAACTCTATTTTATAAAACAAGACCAAATGAGTGGATTATACTGTTGCCAGTAAATAGCAACATGCAGTAGAGCTTCCTCTGGACAAAGCAGGAGCCTAGGCAGCCAGCATTTCATTATGGGAAGTCAGTTGGTTGGGCTGTGGGACTGGATGTGCCCAGGCATGGATGCGTGTGCTCGTGTGTGTGTGTGTGTGTCCTTGTTTGTACTGCACATATGAAGAGAATCGGTATTTCCTCTCTACCTGTTCCTTGTGTCTCCATCCTTGCCCCGCATAATTCCAATCAAGCTAAGTCGGAGTATTGTAGGTGCAAGTGAATCGATTTAATCACATCATCCTAGATCTCTTTATTTGCTTAAAAAATAAAGCCAAAATACATAAAGCCATGTAGAATGAAGATGTGTGAAAGTACGGGGGCTTCAGACCAAAATCATGGTTTCCTAAGCTGGACAAATTATGACTAGTGCCTAGCTTTAAATCAGTCTCTGGTCTTATCCTCTACCTGAAGAACACCTTAACTGAAAATTAGATTGAGTATATGTCCAAAAGATATGGATGGGCAACGATTATTCATATAGTCGCTACTCAAGTATGGATGTTGCATCGAGGGAAGACATGTATGAGAATAGACAGAAGTAAGTGGTCACAAAGAATTTATTCAGATGGACCAGGTAAGGCCTGATTTTATAGCTGTCCATATAATCAATCAATCGATCTCTCTCTCCCTCCCGCCTCCTTGCTCTAAAATCTGTTTAATATATCAATATAGTTAGATACTCAAAACACACATATTATCTCTTTCACTTCTTTGATACTGAGATTTTGCCACAGAGCAAGAAAAGTTGTTTAAAATGGGCAGTATATTGAGTTCAAGGGACCCATACAGTTCATAAATTCTCTGGTGTCTACTGGATTTTTCATCAGGGAGACTTCCAATAAAAATGATCTATTTTAGAAATAATATTGTTTAGTAGGTTGAAATGTGGTGTAATAAAATTAGACCTTCAGTCTTCTAAAGTTACTACTTAGATGGCACCCTTGGGATGGTAAAATGGCTGTATAAGCAGATGAATCAGACAGTTCCACTGATGGGTACATTTGTCAGTCTCTGTTACAGATATAATATATTCTTATATCTGTAATCCTGACACTGTTACATCCAAATGAAATCAACATGAGGTTGTCATCTTTAAGCAAATATGTTAAGTGTTGTCTTTTGTGCTTTGGTTTTGAAAGAAAGGGGCCCAGGGGAGACAGCATCATGCAAATGGAACAAATCCCATTTCTTCTGAGCTGTGCTGTTTTTCCCCTCCATGGCAGCTGGCTGTGTTATCTTTGTGTGTTTCTCTGAGTGCTGACAATTCTTTCAGTGATCTAAGTTAGGGCACATTAGAAAGTGGAAGCAGCTGTCTGTCGCTATACTGAGAGACGTGTTTGCTCTACTGCAAAGATGAAGGACCATGAATCCTTGACACACTCCCCCCCCTCCCCCCTGTACTTTCCAACATGATCAACATTCAGACGCACAGATTGTCTGCTTGGACAGTTTTTTGTTCTGACTGACAGCATCTGGCATAGACAAATTTAAAAATACATAGCATGCCATGCTTGGAATTGGAACATCCCTTCTTTATTAATCTTCTCATTTAAACCATTCATTTACATTTCAAGAAAGGTTACAGCTTGATATGGTTGAAACGTGGATTTTTAAATGAATAACCTTCTAATGAAATGTCTTGAATGAGTTCCAAGCAGCTAGTGTTCATTAAAAATTACACCCGATTAACACGGCCTTGAAAGCCTGAGAGGAAAGGGATTTCTTATTGTTTTAATCCACAATGCTATCCAGTGTTTACCTTTCTGGCACAAAGCAAATAGAAATGATGCCTGTACTCGCAACACTTCTGATGTTGAACACAACTATGATATCACCCTTAAGCCGACAAAACACTTGGCCTTGTTTAATCAGATTTCCTTCCCTCTGAAAACCCCCAGAGGTGTTAAAAAATTTTTTTAAACGCCACCAAAATATGCCTCTTTCAGGTCTTCTCTCTCTCTCTCTCTCTCCATGTCCCACCCCTCCCCCACCCCAAAATACTATTCCTCTGTGCCCAAAG
>NC_048219.1:133053936-133160496 GCF_002007445.2 Ailuropoda melanoleuca | reverse complement strand
GGTGGGGGGGGGGGGGGGGGGGGGAGGAGAGCTTCTGTTTTCAGATGGAAAAGTGGTAGCAAACGTTTTTCGATTAAACATTCCCTCTGACCCCACGTTGGTGGATATACATTTATTTGTCGGCATTACTTTAGTAGTAAAACATAACAGTGCAAAAATTGGTCTCTTTCTCTGTTTCACGTCGCCCCCGCACACACTCACATTTCTTATCCATTTTCAATTTCACAGCCAACCTCAGCAACATGCTTGTCTAGCATTTATGTAAAAATAATATGAAAATTGGCCCTATCAGTCCGTCTGTGGACCTCGAGTCCAGGGTTGGGGGCGGGAGGGGAGAAGGAGAATCCTCCTTTGATTACACATTTTAGACTTTTCCTCTCACCGGAGAATTTCAGCTAGGACCACCGAGCTCCGGGTGTGGCCACAGTAGTTGTGAGGGGTGTGTGGAAGGGGGGAGTGCAGAATTAGAACTGAAAAAGAAGCTGTTCAAGTGCTAGGTAGTAAATATGTAAAGCAAGCGTGCTGGGTAACTTGGAAAAAGAGGCTTCAGAGGGAGGTTCAATTAACAGTTGTAGGCAGAAGAGGTGATGTATTTCTTCAGCATGTGTAAGAGGTCATTTGCTTTAGGGTACATTTTGACGAATTTCGAAAGAAGTAGATGCTGAAATAAAAATGAAAACAGATTACAGCTTCATATCAAAGGTACTTTTACATTCTTGAGTAAGAGAGGGGAAATGGCACATTTTTATCCCATGGATTATATGTTATTTTAAAATTTTGCTAATTTGTGTATTGTGCACTTTTTTTTTTTCCATTTAAGCTGTTCATTTAAACAGAATAAATCTTGGAAACTAACATTATCTTTGAATCTAGAATCAGCTACCCCTCAACCCAAATTTCTATCCAGGCTCTAGAAATTTAGGGTAGACATTCTTTGGTTGGTTGGTGTTTTTCTTTTCCTCTCTTTTTTCCCTCCCTTCTTTCCTTCCTTCCCTCTTTCCTTCCTTCCTCCTTCCCTCTCTCCCTTGTCCTTCCCTCCCTCCCTTCCTCCCCCTTCTCTTTCTTTTTCTTTTTTCAAGAAGCTAATGGCAGAGAATCAAATCAGAGTAGATCTAGTTCCAGCATTTTGACTGCCAGTAAATGTTTTATAATCAACATTTTAAATATAAATTAGTTTGTTATTTTCCATTTTGATTTTTTTTTAGTGACCAAGTTTTCAAGGTAGTGCCAGTGTGCATCTGTAAGCAAACTGGGAATGGGTTAGAGAACACAATTCCCTCGTGTAAAAAGCCAGGTTTAGCAGTAATGCTTTTAATCTGGACTTGTAGAGAATTCGGGAGCATTCATAGATCTGCTCCAGTAATTACCATACCCCAAGTGGCACTGGAAGAGACATTTGCCTAAAAACTTGATGTCTTCATTATGCTGTTTACATTTTAATTAGAAACATGAAAATTACTGATTCATACAGGCAACTATAGTTTAAGTGGTCTCGTTCACCATCCAATAAATCATAAAAAAAAAAAAACAACAACAACCCACAGTTGGCATAAATAGTTTACTAGGAGTCATTCATGGGAATAATGTGTTGGCACTATAAGCTGCTTAAAATATGTTTTTATTTTACCAGAGGTAGAATTTGCATATAAATTAGAGAATGGCATTTTAAGTTGACAGTCATTTATGCAGAATACCACCCACATGCAAATACATATATGGCTGGATGTGTATACTTTCTATGAGTTTATAGGTTTTGCTGTATTGTGGTCGTGGAGATACATGTGAGTTTTTAACATGCATGTCCTCTCTTCAAGTCCATTCAGAAGTGCTATGGGTGTTCTAAATATGCCTATCCACAAACACGTCTTTTATCTCTTGGGCAATATCAGCTCACAATAGGAAAGATGTTTATTTCCTGTACGTTACGTATATGTCTCAAGAAGGAGTTGCTGTTGCATTTGCTCGTTCCTTCCCTCTTTCCTCTTCTCCCATTCCCCCCTAACTTTTGCATGTACCTGTCAATGCTGTTGCCCTAAAACCGCTTCCCACTCAGAGCGGCTGGACTGAAGCAGGGGGTAGCTGTCAGAGTCCGTTCCTGAGTCAGCAGCACATCCCTTGCCTGAATCTTGCGACAGTCACTCATCCAGTTTTCCCCTCCCCAGGGGACAAGCGTCCTCCTCATCAGTGAGGAGGAATGACCCTTCTGTCTGGCATGCTCAAAATCCCAAATCTCTCCACTTCGGTGTGTGAGTTCAAATCCCTTCCTCCTGGAGGCAGGGCTGGGACTCTAGCTAATGACTCCGAGATACAGAGGGTCAGTGCACTGGTGAGCTGGAGAACTGAGGCATCGTGCGAGCCGACTTGTACATTTTTCCCATAACTGTAGACTCCTCTCCTCCCTTTCCCTCCCCTCCCAGACCCTTTATTATAGATCGATATTATGCAAAAATGAACCAGGAATAGCCACAGCCATTAAAATCCATTTTTTTCTTTTCGTTATCTCTGTTAGAAAGTTATGGCCATGGCAGGAGGTGGCTCTGTTACTCTTTTTTGTTTGTTTATTGTTTTTTGGTTGAATGGAAGCATGTTTATTTTGTATTGTAGGCCCATGGGCCATTAGGTAAAAATGATTTTTAAAAATATTACACAGGAGGAAGAGTCTACGCATATGTGTCCTACCTGAAATGATACAGCAGTCATTGTTTTAAACTTTTGAACGGGGATGCATTACACTGAACTTCCTGCTAACTGCATGGTGTGATTTCTGGGAATTAAAGGGAGTAAGTTATTCTCATGAGGTGACTTTCGATGATAAATTTTGTGCTTCGTTTCTGCATCTTCTGGGTTGTTGTTGTCGTTGTTTCAAGTTCTAGGGGCTTGTGAAAGTTTTAAGATGCTGATCAGTTATTTCATGCTGTCCACACCGTTTTTGATTTTAATGAGGAGTCCCTTAGGATCATTTTCGTTGTCACCGAGGTAACTGGTTTAGGTTGTCCAACCAGGGCTTTTAAAGGCAGTTACCAGTGCTTTGCATTTCCCAGGCAGAGTTCCCGAGCGCATTAGTGAGGGTAATAGTGAATTCATGGCCATATGCTTATTGGTTTGCTTTGCATCGCCTCTTTTTTATGGGGGCGGGGGCAGGCAGGGCACTTATTAGGTCTCTGTACTTCCTCGATGTGATTAGACACCATAGTCGACATCTGTAAGGGCAGAAACATGCTGCTTACTTGTACACATGGCAAAATCCTAATAGTTCTGTGCTGTCTGGTAAATCCTGTCTGCTTTATGCAGTGTGGCCCGAAACAGTTGTGTGGTGAGGGAATGCTGGCTGCTGGCCAGCCATTGACTATGAAATCCTGGGTACCTGAGAGCTTATCAGTTCTTTTGCTTTGTAAAAGAAAAAAGTGATGAAAATGTTGGTAAACTGCCATGAAGGTTTAAGGCTGCTGGAACAAGATGCCGTGTAATCAGATTGGAAAATGGAGCTTGAGATTCTCTGCATGGAGAGCAGCCGTCTGTGGACCCCGTGAGCCGCTGTGCAAGTGCCCGAGCTGACCACTTTGTTAGCAAATCAGCTTGTTTGCTGCAGCAGCAGGGTGGAAAAGACCAGAGCTTGTGATGGTATGTAACGGAGGGAGAGCTCTTGCATGGCACAATCTAATCAGCTTGCAATTAGCTCAGGCTCTACAGTCACCTTCTTAATTTTCTTCTTTCCCCCTCTCTGTGTTAATACTGTGCACTTTAAACAATTAAGTGAGGGAAGTAATCCTTCAAGCAAATCAAAGCCATCCTTTAATTTTATCACTCTGCTGAAAAAGTATCAGGTGGTCCACTGGTCTTCATCAGATGCTGGAAATTCTCCGGCTTGCTGTAGCATAGAGAGGGGCTTTAACCAACTGATTTTTAAGATAATCTTTCAAAATATCTTGGCGGGGGTGGGGGTGGGGGCAGAAAACGGTACATCATTGAAACTGGCAATGAAGTTAAAATTAATGGGAGGGGGGTTTGCAAATGCCTTTTGGTTTCTACACAGTGGTGAATCTGTTTCATATTTTTAATAACCAGAGGCAGTCTGTGTGTGTGTGTGAAAGAGAGAGATCTGTGTGTATATCTTATATATAAAATCCTTGATGCTGCTGTTTATTTAGGCATTTCTGTATAGCACTTTTCTGAAGGCTCTGACGACACAGCCACTTGTACTGATAATTCCACTACTTCACCTTTAGCGAACTTGAGTCACTAAGGCTTAAAAGAACAAGGATCTCATTGCTGATCGAATGTGTTACTTGTTAATCCTTTAAAATAAAATTCAGATCATGTGGGGGAGAGGTGAGAAGAGCAAAGCATAGGTTTGCAAAATCGGCATAACAGTTTTACATTTTACTTAATTCAAGGACAGTGACTTCTGAAATACTACTTAAAAGACACCTATTTATCTAAATAAAATAAATAAATCCTCTAATAGTATTACTTACCCTGCCTTGTATCCATTTTCCTATTCCAGAAAGCTTTTGCTAAAATATTATCCATGTGCATGAATCTCTGACCAGATGTGTTTTATTAGGTGTTTGTCATGAGATAGAAAATGGGCATTATTTCATGAATGTTTACTTTGGAAAGCAGCACAGAGAATGAGGATTGGAATTTGCTTTTAATGATTACTAAAGAATTAATTAAAGTATTTTAGGTGATTTTGTTCCAAAATTGTCAGTTCCTTTCTGGGGGTGGTTTGTGTAAATAAAAATGAACATAGTCATAATATTATTGATATTTGATTACATTAGTATCATATTTGAATTCTCTCCATGTTGTCAACATAAGAATTTATTTGCCTTTATTAAATGACACAATCCTACTAATAAACTCTCTAATTTTTGCCTTCAGCAAAAAAAATCTCATAATTTATATTTATAACCAATCATTTGGACACAAGGTGGTTTTTTTTTTTTAAAACAATTCAAAAGTTTAGCTGTTCATGTATTAACACTGTTTGAAAGGTAGCATGGCTTCCATTGTGCTGTACTTATTTGATTATATATCTTACTTTTGTATTGGGAAGAGTGATTTCAGTTTGAGAGAAAATGAAAATAGTTAATATAAAGTGCATTTAAAATTAAGTTACCTTCTAAGTTTGCCTCAGGGCTTTGCTGGTGTCACATCAATGTGTCCTTTTGTTGTGTTTTGAACTTTTTTTGTTTTTAATTAAAAACACAGATTAAAAGAAACATATATCACCTACACACATCTTATGCTGCAAAGATTCACTTTATACTCCTTTAGAGGACAAACTCCATTAGATATGCACTTACTGTCCATCGGATTGTAAATCTTACAATTTAATGGTAATTCAGTGAGCAGTTATTGCTTCAGTGGCCTTTTTTCCTTTCTTTTTTGTCCCATCTCACTTGTGAAATAGGGTTACCCTTTCCAAGTGTCACATCCATAGATTCATCTTTTGTACTTTGTAGTTGTTCCTGGTGCATCATTCTTAAGTTAAAAAAAAAAAAGCAAAGCGATGGAGGAACCATGTGGTGGGGTGGGGAGTGTGTGTGTGTGTGCGCGCGCGCGTGTGCGTGTGCGCGCAGGGGATGGGGGCTCTAGACCGAGGAGTTTCATGCTTATGCCAGAGAGAGAGAGAGAGACAGAGACCCAGAAAGATACAGGAACTCAGGCAACAGAATAGCCAGGAGCGTCAGCATCGGTCTAACAGATTAATCCCTTTTTCTAAATAGGCATTTCCTCTACCCTCATTCTCAGCCTAATGTACAGCTTTCCATAACAGATTGCATTCTGCACTTTAATTCCTGGAAGTAGAAATGGTATCCGATGGGGACAAGTCTCGTTGCCTTGCTTACACTGTTAATATTCTTACCCTTTATGGACATTGCAATACTTTTTTTTTTTTTTTTTGTAGAAACAATATACACATTCATAGAGAAATCATAAAGGGATTCTCCTTTTGAAGATAATCAGTTCTTTTCAGGAACTGCAGGTTACATGGTGCACAAATGAGCTGTAAGTGGGGGGATTTAAAGTCCTGCTACAGCATTTAATTTCTTGAGGAAAGGAGTTCAGTTCAAGGTTAGCCTGTTATTGTGGTCCTGGCAACTACTTCCCGCGTCCCCGTCCTTCCGCCAGCGGAACCGCACAAAAGGCAGTCATTTTTATTTAATACGCAGGGAGGTATTAATCACTGCAGCATTTTCTTGCAAAAATTTATCTTATCATATTCATTGTTTCACTACCCATGACAATAATAGGTGTTTAATTACTCAATAACAGCCGTTTATAGATTCCATTTTTCCTGTGTGCTGGACAATTGGTATTGATTTTGTACTTTGATGCAACATGAAACTGTATTAAACACAATTAGAATTCCAAGGCTGGTAAAATGTGCATTTGTTATGGTAACTGGACTTGCTTTGAGAAGCGGCAAGCGTCTTCTAATCCAGGCAATGCCTTTGGAGTAAAAAGGATATTTGATTTTCTTGCAGCGCTGTGGTTAAAAATGAATGCTCTTTTTTCCTTCCTCATGGTGCGTGTGTCTGTGCACACACGCATGTGCACAAGTGCGTAGGTTTTAGTTTTAGCGAAGCAATAAAGAGTTTGTATGAAATGAAAAGATTTGAAACGAATGGTTCTTTAGAGTCCGACAAAGCATTGTGTATAGGTGAATGCTGACTCCATGTAATCTTGTAATTGTTCTCTTTGGTTAATGCTGTAGGTCTTCATTTTATCAATAAATAAGTGATTACCTGGGGTGAGGGTGGGAACTGTACAAGATGAAACAGCACCTTCATCTCATGCTGGATTCTGGTCCACTTCCTTTTAAGGTGTTGAGGGAGACCTCCAAATCCCTATTGTGTCATAAGTTAAACATTGGGTTTTGTTAAAACTGGCACTAAATAAAACCTTTCATCTACCCGGAGCTGTTATGTCACAGTCAGGCAGCAGGAAATCTTGCCCAGAACTAAGCTCAATTCTGTCTTCCAGCAACAGTGCAAGTCAGCCTGTGCTTTGCCTTACCTTGCTTTACACGAGCACATTTCCACGTGCATTTGGCGCTTCCGAAACCATCATTTGAGGGGACGCACTTGTTGGTCAGTGCATTAATTGCCTAGGATTTTCAGCTCTTTACAGATTTATTTCCTGTGGCGGAAGGTCATTTAGCCTCACCAAAATAAGAAGCAAAATAAACCAAGGACAGACGAGAGGTTGCTTAATCTTATTTTTCACGAGTGGGGGAGCGTGTATCCTTGCAAAATCTTACTTTGTATTTCTTTCTCGGGACCGTAGACCTTCAGGCTGAAATTTCAGTCTTAGAGAGCGATCTGGGTAACTTCCTTACCCCTAAAAATGGAGGCTGCCCATTGACACAATTACTTTCTGCATCAGGAGGGTGTTTTAATGGCCAGAACTCTAATGATTACTACTGCAACATTAATTGATATCACTACTTCGGCATAGAATTAAAACAAAAAATCTGTGTAGTAGGCACAAAACTTCAGGGAAGATTTTACAAATACTTGCCATGTGCTTCATAGTACAGAAGCAGACACAGTCAATTGTTTCTTAGTTTTAATCAGACATTTCTTATTTGGTTAATATTTGTAGTATTTTCCTTATGGGCTGTCATATGACAGCATATGTTAACATTTGTAAAGCCATAAGAAAATAAATATAAATAATTTACATCTGGCTAGTGTAGTTCTCCCCGCCCCCCACCCCTTTTCCTGGAGCTTCCAAGAATGAGAGAAAAAAATAAATTGATTGGCCTGCCCATTTTAAAACACCATCTTATTTTTTGCTCAGAGACATGAGAAGAAAAGCCAACTTCCATTCCGGAAGCATGTGTGATATGTTTATTATGCTTTACTGGGGCTGGGCAGAGACTGGCAAGAGGAGGCTTCTCCGGTAAATGGGATCTGAGGTCTGCAAAGTCCTGTGCAGACAGAGCCTCGATCACACAGCAAATCGCTTCTTGGGCTTCTCACAGCTGGGTGGGGAATGCTGGAGCTTGGCACTTAGGATCATGCCTCGAAGGGGATTTTTTAAAAAATGGCAGGAATTTCCAAATTTTGGCCTTTCTCCTACAAATAAAAACTAAGGTCCTCTTGATGCTCTGGCCTGAGTCCTAGGTCCCTGGTGATTTGCGTGGGTCCTTTCCCAATGAACTGTTTTGTTTTATATTTCTGTTTAGACAAATCACTTAATTTTGAATAATGTGAGTGGAGGCTCAATTAAGTGAAAGATGATCACTTGTAATTAGCTAGCTGTAAAGTGGATTGCCTAAAGAATTCGTTTGGAGGCTGTTTTATGGTTAACTACTACTTTTTAGGGAGGCTTTCACTGTAAAGAGGAGCGTGCTGGTTTTTGAGGGGTATCCAGACTTGGATTTGGGCTGCATGGCTCCCGTACTGCAAGGTGGATGTATTCCTTCTCATTGTTTGCCAAGGGCCAACTGATGTGGCGCAAATGGCAACTTGGCTTTCCGAGGAAGCGGAGTCCTCAGTGGGGCACCCAGACTGCACTTGGATTTACACTCTAGCACCATATGAAGAAGCCCCATCTCCATTTCCATAGCTCTTTATCTCAAACATGGTTTTCACTACTGTTTAAAGGACTCTCACTCTTATTTAAGGTAGGTAGGGTCCTGGGTCTGATGATCTTTTGATTATTTTTGACCATAAGGTCTGTGATTCAATGATGTCTCCTGGAAGTCATTCTCAATCTCTCTCTCTCTCTTTCTCTCTCTCTCTCTCTCTCTCTCTCTCTCTCACACACACACACACACACACACACACACACACCATACAAGCTGCATTAGTTTCAACATGACCAGAGCAAAAACGATACCGATTGTAGCTATTACAGGTTTTATCTCTTGTTAGCAGGGAGCTCCATCTTCCCTAGGAGGGGAAAGCTGGGCGGGCACACAAACCGGGTGCGTTTTCTTAAATTTTTTGTTCATGCTGGCACCTAACAATATCAGTCAGACCCTACCTGCACAAACTGACCAAGTATTGGACTAGCCAAAAACAGTCACTATTTCCACAAGGGATCGTGGAGTGAATACTACCTCGGGACTGCTCGGGAGAAATCCATTTTGAGAACCTGACCTTCATCAACAGAAACTTTCCCTGTCCTTGTGGGCAATATGATCTGTGTGCAGCCATTGCTTTTTAAGCGTTCATATCATAGGCAATAACTTCTGAATCCCTTTGACTTTTTTACTTTAGGGTACTATAGTATTTTGTTTGTGGATGCATTCCTAGACTCCAGTGGGTTAATATGTCCACTTTTCTTTTTTCTTTTTCTCTGTTCGCCCTTTCAGATGCGGCCTGCCCTCCCTCCCTCCAAACCTCTCCAGCGCCCGCTCCTTCCCCACAGTCCGCTCCACAGTATTCCTCTCACCTCACTTTTCGCTGTCTGAATAAAAAATCGATAAGACTATTAACGCCATTTGGAATTTTTTAAAAAAGAGAAATAATATTTTAATTACTACTGACATGCCAGTTTGAAGCCCATATCCTCCTTTATGACAGTTCAGTTTAGAAACTACATTGCTTCATTTCAGTAACTTTATTACCATTTGGCTCAGAGATTGCTATTTCGCCTTGGCCACAGATTTCATCAGTTGCCCGGTTCACCTTTGTCCACACTATACTTGTGAAATGACCTCGTCCGTTAGTGCTTGTCAATAGTAAATTGCTATATTCTGCGCCTAGAAACACAACAAACGACTACAACTCTTTATTGAATGACTGAGTTTGCACTTAATTTTTTAAAATTAAAACTTAATTGGAATGGTCTTAATTACTACTTAATCCTGGTTAATCAAGGCACTGGTTAGGGTCGGCTACCACAGACATCATTCTTATTGGTAGTGGGAGCACTGAACATAGGGTAGTACGTGGGTCTCTGTGTGACCAGTGTGTTTTCTTTGTCCCCTCTCCCATTTTCTAATAATTCTATCAAAATAACAGTGTGCAAAGTGGTCAAGTTTCAATTATTCTGATGACATCATATTAATTTTCTTTTCAAGAATTCCAATGACTAAGTCATCTCTTCACAGGAAGTTCTTTTTCAATGGTGAGAAATGTGTGCTGTTGTGATATACAAATAGGATTCAGTATCAGAGTGTGGCTTTTTTTCTTAAAATAATTATTCAAAGAATCTTAAATATGATGTTCCTTTAAAGCAGATGACTAAAATAGTGTATTTGGGAGTTTATGATTGTGTCAAGTCTGGATATGTCTCTGTTAACTATGTAATTTTCTTAACTATGTAAATATATACTTTTTTTTTCACTGTAAAATTTACGTGAAAAGGAAAAATGTCGACTGCCTATGTCTTTTTTTTCAAATAGTTTGGTTCTTTTATCTCCTTAACAAAGCTTTTACCATATATAGGTCACTGTTAAATTGCCTGAAAATTAAGGTAAAATAAAAGGGCAATATACTTGGGAACCTCATTTTTACGAAATTTATAATAATGACAAAATACCACTGTTATTTTCCAAATGCTGTTAGACATGTACTTACTGTGGCTGAATGATTCCACAAAGATTATTTTAATTTACTAAAAATACTAATATTCCAAATTCTATCTTTTTGGGTTTTTAATCTTCTTTGTTTTTGTTTTGTCTCTGTATCTTTGAAATAACCTGATATCAGAGAGAGTATCCCCTACTAAAATACAATGAGGCTTAGATGGTTGAAGAGAACGCTTCTGACAGATAAACATGGTAAGCCCAGTTGTTTTCATAATATTCTAAATGTCCCAAAATAAAAATGATTGAAATTTTCTTCCTAAATAGAAATTAAGAATACATAATTATATAGTAATTATACCATTTAATTGACGTTAAGCAATGAAGATAGGAAAGAAACATTAATGTTTCTCCTTCCAAATGCAACTGATGTTATCCTTGCTGTGACATTTAGGAATACGAAGGTTTTCATCAGTTTGCTTAATCCTTTGGGCGTATTTATATACCTATATATTTGTTTTAAGTGATATTATTGTTCTAAGAAAAAAACCTTAATAAAAACCTATCTGCAAATGAAGTTTTGTCAGAATTTCAGCCAACAAAAATTTCCTCTGTGAGATACAGTTAGTGCTATTTGCTCTTCCTCGAAGACGGATTTTTTTTTTTTTTAAGATTTTATTTATTTATTTATTTGACAGAGATAGAGACAGCCAGCGAAGAGAGGGAACACAAGCAGGGGGAGTGAGAGAGGAAGAAGCAGGCTCATAGCGGAAGAGCCTGATATGGGGCTCGATCCCACAACACCGGGATCATGCCCTGAGCCGAAGGCAGACGCTTAACCGCTGTGCCACCCAGGCGCCCCACAAAGACGGATTTTTTAGGTTGCATGTAGCTCGGGACAGAAGTCTATCAAATCAGACTCAGATGCAATCTAAATGCAATTTGGGCAGGATGATATGCAGGAAGTACTGTGAACTGTGTACTTTAAATAGTATATTTTAGGTTCACCTTCCAAAAAGAAAAATTAGTATAGTCTAATCCTGAAATAAGTATAAACATTCTCACCTGTTCGAATCATCCCACTTCGGTTTGTTTTGGTAGAGGGCACTGGAACATCCCAGTAAGTAGAACAGTCCCCTTTAATGCATAACATTGGAATAGGTTGTTTGCACCTATTAATAAGTGTCACCGTTTAAATAAAACTATTAAGCCACTACCTTTACATCCTTGGTTTTACCTTGTCACATGTCTGGGGCAGAGGGTCAAGGTATCTCTTTTCATGTACATCATCGGTAACTGCTATTAATCAAAATCTAGTTCTTTAAAAAAAGGACTCATTGGGCGCCTGGGTAGTGTAGTCCTTAAGCGTCTGCCTTCGGCTCAGGGTGTGATCCTGGCGTTCCGGGATCGAGTCCCACATCGGGCTCCTCCTCTGGGAGCCTGCTTCTTCCTCTCCCACTCCCCCTGCTGTGTTCCCTCTCTCACTGGCTGTCTCTCTGACACATAAATAAAAAAAAAAATCTTTAACAAAATAAAATAAAATAGGGGCGCCTGGGTGGCACAGCGGTTAAGCGTCTGCCTTCGGCTCAGGGCGTGATCCCAGCGTTATGGGATCGAGCCCCACATCAGGCTCCTCCACTATGAGCCTGCTTCTTCCTCTCCCACTCCCCCTGCTTGTGTTCCCTCTCTCGCTGGCTGTCTCTATCTCTGTCAAATAAATAAAGAAAATCTTTAAAAAAAAATAAATAAAATANATCTTTAAAAAAAATAAATAAAATAAAAAGGACTCATTGAGAAATAATAATGGGTGGAAGTCATCAACATGAACAACTGGATGAATTGTGGGTTCAAACTTACTGGTGGATAAGTTACACATTAGAACCATGAAGTGTAAAGTTTGTGCAGCATTTAACAAGCCTTGGAAAGCATTAAAAGTAACTTATGTGTAATATGCAATACTAATAGAGCTTCGCAAAGCCCCAGAGGAAGCTGCAAATGGGATTCAGGTTGCTGCAGGCTTCTGAGATGTGGAGATTATGCTCCATGAAGACCAAAATAAGGTTTCAACAAGGTTTTCTTGCAACCATGTAAATTCTCCAGATGAGGAGAAATGAAAATATATTTAAAATTCCGGCAGCTTAAAAACGCACACATTTATAAGTGTGATGAAAATAGATTTCAGGTTTTTATTTTGTCTGTAGTGGTTGGCATATCTTAACTGGATTTTATGTTCAACCAGTTATGTTAAAAACCAGACATGTACATAGTGCCCCATCTTGTCACCGTGTTAATGGAAAAAAAAAAAAGTTGAAGAGATAAAAAAGAGAAAAAGAAGGCCATTGTACTAAAAGATTTTGAGTGCTACTTGAGAACTGTGCAGAGCCGTCTTGCATCGCATTTGTTAGGATTGGCCAAAAAAAAAAAAAAGATACTTTTTATATGGCTTTTTATTTTTTTTAGAAATGCCCTAGACACACCTACACACACACACACACACACACACACACACACACACACACACACACCACAGTGGGGTATAATTAAAACTTTAAGAACTGAGATTATGCCATTACCTGGTAGTTAGGGAAGTAAAAACACCACCTCTCTGGATCTCAGTGTTTTCATCTTAAAATGGATGACTTGCGTTGGAAGATTTCTAAATTCTCTCCAGCTCTAAAACAGCTCTAAGTTCCATTTGAAAAATTTTAAGAACATTGAAAGTGATCGTGCTACTCAGTTTTTCCGGTGGATCACAGCTGTGCAGCAGAAAGCGTTGGACACTGTGTTATTTCTGAGCCTCTAGGAGAGTCGTTCCCACACTGTAGGCTGCAGAGCTCTGAGGAATCTTGGGCTTCCTGCAAAGGTTTCTCAAATTCACATGTGCCCCAAAGTGACGTTTGTCATACATGTGTTCTACAGGTTTTTTGGACGTGTGCGGAGTCTCTTGTGATTAGAATAAAAACATAAATCTGTTTAGAAGCGTCACAAAGGTGTCGCAGAATTTACTGTAGTTCTTAGTCATTGTTTTCTCCATCCATGGACGCTGAAAGTAAAATCAATATTTTGAATGTGAGGTTTTTTTTTTTAATGTTAAAAAGGGTGGAAACCAGTAATTTGAGATGAATGTGTACTCACTGGGAGTACATTAATTGCATATAATGTAAACTATTAAGCAGTGCCTTGGAAATTGTGCCATTAATATTTTTCCAAGGGCTTTGGAATATTTTATTCCATTTGAACACCTAGTTGGGGTTATGGCTCCATTTCCTGTCAGAGTACTTGAAATATTCCATTAGCTTACTGTTAGTAGTTGTCTTATAAACTCTTCCTAATGGTGAATAATGACTGTCATTTGTTGAGCGTTTAACAAGGCGCTGTGTACACGTGTATGTGAATGGGTCTGTATGCACAGTGTGGCACAATTTCCCCCATTTTAGAGATGAAGACGTTAAGGCAAAAAAATCCTAGGTGTCTTGCTCAACTCCTGTTAGCCATTGGCAGAGCTAGGAATCAAAACTGGCCTGTGTAACATCATCAAAGCCCACACGATGCCTATGGCAGAAATGAATTTCAGATCAAGCTTAATGGCACGTACAGCTCCCACAAGAAAACGCCTGACCATAGAGTCCACATTCTGTAATGCAGGTGTCATCATCATGACAGAATTGCCTTTGTGCGCCTCAGTTTACCCAAATTTAAAGTAGAGAAACATTTTATCATTGAATTTTACTTTTCTTGCTAGGATAATGTATGAATTAGTTAATGCTTATAAAGAAGTGATTTGATGAGGGGAAAGCTCTATCTAAATGCTAAGTATTATTTATTATTCATGTAAGCATATTACGGTACCCTTCAATCACCTTTTTTTGGATGTTTCAAATGGGCAATTACTGTCTCTTTGTGTAAGGCTTTTAAAATTTTTAATTTAAATTAAAAGTTAATCTAATTTAGGAAAACTGCCAGCTGGAAAGGAACACAGATTTTTTTTTTCTTCCTTTCCAAACAAAACAGCAATTCAGAATAGACTCCCTTTTAATATAGTAATGTGGGTAGGCTTTCCTGGGCTACTGGTATTAGGAAGGAGGGCTAATTAGTAATGGCTGCTTTGTAATGCTGGTAATCTATGTGTTAGGATTAGTGCTGATAATAGATCTGATTAGGTGGAATTAACTGATATTTAGAAGGATGGCGATTCCTTTGTTTATGAAATCTCCAGTTTGGGGGTACAATGTATAGCTGAAGTGGCTGAATCCTTGAAATGTAGTTAATATGGCTCTTCCACAATCCAGTGCCCGAATATGACTAGGGTCAGCAAGCAATGAGGGTCATTTGAGCTCAAGAAGACCTTTACTTCTCAAGACCTTACTGAGGGGGCCCTACAAATAGTGAAAAATCAGAGTTCAAAGATCAGAAATGTCAAGTATGCTTTAAAAGGGAAAGGCGCATTTACCTGAGCTCTTCAGTTAATATCTAGCAATCTTTGATGGGAAAATCCTTCTGCAACTCTCTTTTCACATGCCTGTTGACTCAAAAGTAACTGGTTTTCATTTAAAGATAGAAAGTGAAAAACATATCTTTAAAAAAAACACTCTTTCTTAATTCCTCCCCCCCACAAATTTGCATATTCAACTTTCCTTTTAAAATAGCCCGCTTTAAATATTCCCGAGCACTATTAAATTTTAAGGAAGTATGCTTAGAAATCACATTATTCAGTTGCACAGCGTCGGTTGCCCAGCAGTATCATTAAATCCTCTGGAGTGATTCCAGTCCCATAAAAATTAGGGACCCCTTTACATTGTTTCCATATTCAAATGGAAATCTTTTTGCAAGTTAGTAATTAAAGTATTTAACCTCTCTCTCCCTCCATTTATTAGAAAACTCTTTTTTCTTTATTTTTTCAATTACGACAAACTGCTAAAGCCAATCAAGCATTTATTTTGATAAACCGCTTGTAACAGTCTCAGCTAAATTCTGCAAATACAAAAAAAAAAAGCTAAATAATCACCCTGAGCAGATTTTGCGGAGACCTTGCTCAACCTGTTCAGGGATAATTATGCCGAGCTTTTAGTATGGGGCAAAGGAAAACATAAAATTAAGGCATGAAAGAAAGTCTACCTATTTTGAGAAAATACTGGGATAATTGGTACTCTTTTTATTACCATTTTATTATAGAAAGATATTGTCTTGCAATGAAATATAGGTTTACAGCAATGAAATAGTACTGTGAGGGGTTGAGAGAATTTCTGTTAGATGGATTGATTTAAAATGTAATAAAAATAGCAAATTGCTAAATAGTGAATTGCTAAATAGTCAAATTAGAGTTCATTATTTAAATGACTTTTTTTTTCTTTTTTATCATAAGACGTTCATAATTGCTTTGTTTCTGACAAGTACATTATGGGGGCCTTGCTTTTCTTTTCTTTCCTTTTTTTTTTTTCCTTGCAGAGTAGCCTTTGGTTTGGAGCTACAACCATAAACTTTCTTTGAGAAATGGAAACATCAGGAATGGTACCAGCACGGGCAAGGGCCTAGAAGAAGGCAGTAGACAGATTCACAGTGTTATAAATGGTGGTGATAGGAAATGTGACCCTGATAATAGTTATGTGGTGCTTTGGAAATTTACCTCTTTTACAGACCTTGTCCTTTTGTAGATGAAGGTGGCACTGAGGAGTGTGTCTGAACTGAACGAGGCCATCTGTGGCTCTCCATATATTGCTGATCAGGCTCATAGCCCAGCTTACTAGGGCCTGAAGCTTACACCACACGGGCCCGTTTTAAGGATAACAGTACCAATTACAAATACACCCATACTAGGTGTGGGCGTTGGAAGGGCCTGTGCTGGCGGGGGTCCCTGGAACTTCAGTCTCATCAGGCTTCATGGTAGGTCTGCCTCCGCCCATAAGGTAGATGGTAACACGATGGGGATTGCAAGGCTTCGTTTCAATCAGATTTCTGAGATCTGTATTGGTAGTTATTCGTGGCTGAGAGGACAGGCTTGGGTCTATTTTTAGACATGTTAATAATGACTCCTCTCTATTCCTGGTGCTCATGTTAAATATTAAAGAGATTGGGGTGACGTTACAAAACCTGAATGACTTAGTCCTATCAATGACAATTTTTATGCCCATGTTCTGGACTATGCTTAGACCTGAAGGTACTAACCTCCTTGATTAAATACTGAATTGTATGGAACTCACATTAAAGAAGTCACATAGGAAGAGAGAGACCAGAGTTGGCTAAAATTTTTGGAAATATTAATAAACACGTGGATATTGGTAGCAATTATTAAAGCAGAAAAATGCGGGGCTATTGTAGCGGGACACGAAAGCATCAATAAAGAAGGTATCCCTCATCTGGCTGCCTGCATTTCCTCAGGCTCGCAGACCCCAAGCGGCCTCCATATGCCACTTCTCAGCTTGCTGGGAGCCTGTAGGCTAAAGCTTCCAATATCTAGAGGGGCTCGTCTTATGCTGCTTTGTTTCCAGAGAATCATCAGCAAGTGCTCCTGATTTGTCAGTATTTTTACCCTCTGAGCATCTATTAGACCTGGCGTTCATCTTTGGTAGTTGTTTTGTGTGTGTGAGCTCTTGTGTCTAGGTTAGGTTTTGAATCAGCATATATTTATCGAGTAACTGTATGGTATACAAATCATGTTAAAGGTGATAAGAATACCATCTCATCTTTGGGTAGCTGGTTTTCATTTATAAACTACTTCTGCATCCATTACTTTCCTTCCTTCCTTCTCACAATTCTCAGAAGTAAGCAGAGTCAGTGCTATAATTCACATTTTACAGACTACAAAACTGAGGTTCGGGGACTTGCACTCCGGGTCATACAATTAAGAACGGGTGGAAAGAGGACTTGAGCCCTGAGATACTGACTCAGTAGAGATCTTAGCCATTACACAAAGCTTGCAATTTATTGGAGAGAGAAGAAATGTGAAAACAAAACACAAAAAAACAAAAAAAAACAAACAAAAAAAGCAACCCAAAACTTGAGGGCATATACATCTATATATAGATAATTATTCCTTTAGTATAAGAAAGTGTCTAAATAAAGTACCCAGTGAAGAGTAGTGAATCTAGCGTTTCACAAATATGAATTAGTTATGCTGTGTGTGTATGTGTAATGGCTGAGCGTGTGGAGAACGCAGGGTACTGTGTTCACTGGTGATCATGACTGTATGGTGTTTTGGGGCTGTGCTTCAGTGTGAAGACAGAACAGTCAGAAGAAAAGCCAGCAGTGGTTTTAGATACTCCACACTCCTCTGCTCTTGCAAAATGTGATCCCAGACTCAGAAGCATTTCTTGTTCTCAAATGGAACATCTTCACATACCACGCCGATCCACTTCCCTCTTCCAATTGCCTCCATTGCTTGTAACCTTGACTGAACTCTTCCCTTTCTGCGTTCTCTATAAATCTGCTAGTCACCACTCCCACAATATAGCCTATTTATGACATTGCTGCAACCCAGTCTCTGAATTCTGGATTTCATCTTCTCTCCTCGAGGCTGATGTGTTCTGAAACTAGAGCTTCCAGACTCTTCGGAGTTCTTGCTGCAGCCACTCTGCCGCAAACTCCGTTTCTTGTTATCCCATTAAAGTATATTTCAGAGCCCTGCCCCAGTGTCCCTCTTCCTCCCTTCTCTTCCTCAAGTGAAACTGCTCAAAGACTTCATTATTCATATGCTTCCAAATCTGTGCCTTTAACAGTATTCCGAAGGATCTGAACAGCCTCCCGTTTTGTCAGTTACGGAGGAATGGCTGCCCCCCCTTATGTCAGTTTCAGGGAATTATTTCCTCAATTTATGTGATCTCAAAACCAAACCAAACCAAACCAAAAAAACAAGCCAAAAGGGATTCCTGCAGCTTTACAATTCAAGACAGTATCAGCTGCTTACCAGGCTCATGTCTATCACAAAAGGAGACTATCAGGAATGGCGACTTCCCTATACTTCAGAATCCATTTCAAACTCCTATGGTCTGGTTTTAAAGTCCACGTAACCCACATTGAGCTTAGGGCCTTGGTTTCTTTTTTCTTTTTTCCTACAATTTATATTGTCTCTCTTTTTTCCTCCCTTTAATTTCATACAGTCAAAGGGTAGTACCTAAAAATAGCATTTTCCTAAGAGTAGGTGAACACATCTATGCTTGAAAATCCAGTATGCATAAACCAACTTTTCAGTAGATGACAGAGCGTGGTTATAATACAAATGGTTCATTCATTTTATAAAAGGATTTTTGTTACAGTCTCCTGAATATCAGGGATCTGTAGTACACTGAAATTATCTGATATACTAAAAAAAAACCATGTACAGTTATTTGACATCACAGGCTCTGTGAAGTTTCCTTTCTTAAGTTAAAATAAAAACTTTACTTGAATCTTAATTTTCTCCTTGACTGGGATTTTCTTAACCCCTGTTCTCAGGGAAGATGTAGCATTAGAACGTAATAGTGAATTTTTGATACATTGTTTGTTTTTTCTCTGAAAATGTCATGTATGTTAAACAGTGTAAGAAACTACATTCATGTGAACACGTAATGACTCCAATACACTCAGAATGCCCTACATTTGAAAAGACAGTAATCTAAAATTATATTATTTCATTTGCCTGACAATATTTGATGTTTCGATTGCATACTTCTAAAGGAGAGTTAGATAACTATGTGGTTCTGAGTGTGGACATGGTTGGCATATCATTTTTTCCAAAAAATCACCATAAAATGGTATTTTGGTTTGTATGGTTTTTAAAGGCTACCCTGGTTTTTAAAAGTTCATTTTAATTTTATAAAACTGAAAATATCTGACAAAGCCCATTCCTTCCTACCTTCCCCGTCCTAAAAACTAACTTTTCTTTTCCTCCTTCCTTGATTTGGGCTTTGTGAAATTTGTGCTCCCAGAGCTCTTTAATTTAGAAATATCCCATTGCGTAACTATTGTTAAATTCTTTATAGATGGTGCTTTAGCTCATTTATTCCTGAAGGGTCTTTGTGGCAAGTTAGGTACATTCCTCCTAGAGGCAGGGGATGGACCGCCTGACCTCTGGAGCACTTTCTCCTCCCTAGGGCTCCAGTGAAACTCTCCATTACTTTGTCAACATCAGACTGCCTCCACTTACAGAGACAAAAATGAACCAAATTTCCTTCAGTGTATTTTGTTTCTTCTCTGACAAAGCAAGCAAACTTTATGTTCAGGTCTCCTTCTTAAAAACTATCCTTCATGCTGACAGGAACGTAAAATATCTACCATTATTTTGACTACATGGTACTGGCAGGCTCTGGTGTGAAAATTCAGCGTGATCCAACAGTTTGTTTGCAAGTGACTAGAACGTAGAACGAAGGATCCTAGGGGAATAATAGCTCTCATTGTGGTTAGGGTTCCTGTCCCGTCTACAAAAGTTTTGCTTGTTTACCTGAATTATGGTACTTTACATCTATCATGAATTCTGTGTATTCAGAGTTTCAAGTTAGCAATTAGCAAGCAGGGAACGTGGCCTCCTTGCTAGAGCACTTTGTAGCTCGGGTGACAGGAGGGGAGACTCTCACTCGCTCTGTCCTTGGTGGCGGGGTCCTGGAAATAAGACCTGCATTGTCTCAGCTTCAAGGCCTCCCTATCCTGGGGCAGGGATTCTGAAAGAGTGGAGCTGGGGGAGTGGGAGTGGCGCCAGCGAGGGGGATTTGGATAAACGGCATGGAGGAGGAGGGGTAGGTAATGAGCACAGGCTGTCTATGCCTTCCATCTTTCTTCTTTCCCTGGTTTGCCATCCTCTCGCAATCCCATTCTCTCTCAATAATTTGTTGAAAAGGTTCAGGATGGGCTGTTAGAGGACCTCCCAGGGAAGATGGGGAGAGGGCAAGAATAACATTAATCCTAACCCAAACCCCTATATGTTAAGGGAATGAACAGATCCCTTTTATAGAACTTGAAAATGAGCCTCCAGGAGATTAAATAAGCTGCTTACAGTTTCACAGCTAGTAAGGGGTGAGGCAGGATTCAAAAGCATGTCTTTCTCATCCCCGAGCTTATGCTCTCTCAGGCATACTCCATGGTGTTCCACAATGAGCGGGACAGGAGCACCTTTTCCCACCCATCTCCCTTCTGTTTCATGGCTTCTAAAGAAGGTGATGGGGAAATGCAAGTGACAATGAAAATGGAGAGATTGTGGGGAAGGATAAGGAAAAATACCGATGGTGATAATAATAATAAACCTCAACTCTGTGGGGCTCAGCAGTTACCGTTATCTCCATTTTATACGTGGAACTCGAAGGCTCGGGAGAAAGGAACTTGCCCAGGATCTCATGATAGCGTGTGGTGGAATCCTGCTCCACGCCCAGCTCTGGGATTGCAAAGCCTGTGCCCTGGTGCTGCCCTCCCAATACCCTCACTTGTTCCTCACTTCTGCCAACCCAGACCGGAAGGTGCTTGGGAGCGGGTGGGGTGAGGTCCAGTGCTCAAGAAGAATGTTGGCTGTTCCTGTTTTAGGAAGAAGACTGCCTGCTGTCCTTCCTCCCTATTTAATACTTTTCATCTTTTTTTCCCTCCTGCTCCAACCCGTAGTGGCTTGACTCTGGGTGGGAAGCCTACCTGGCGGCTGGAGGTTCTTCATGGGTGAGAAATATACACGCAGTGGGGGAGCTGGCCCATTACTTGTCATTTTAATATTTTTGAGATACAAGCATAAACAGAGATGGAATCAATCTGCTCTGAACGGGAAGGACCTAGATGGATGAGGATAATTAGGATGATGGGATTATAAAGTAATGGGGCTGGGTTTCCTCCATGCTTTGTGAAATCCAGTTCATTACTTAATAAGCCCATCTCATGGGGTGAGGCAGAGGGACTAAGGAAGCTAGCAACCCAGTGACATGGGCATTAGATATTAACAAACAAACCAATGAGATCTGAAATGGCTTTACATTTGAGTCTCACAGTTAAGGCTCAGGATATTTAAATAAATCACCACCCTTTTCTGATTGTAAGTTGAATGAACACAAACTCTTGCAATATTATTTGTCTGGAGTTCATTCAACATTAAAAACTGCCTGCTCGTCAGTCACAAAACTCAGTATTTCTGGGCTTGTATCATGCTCTTTAAGGGTATCGGAGGTCAAAGAGGTTTTTATCTGTGTCTTCATTCCTTTTAACCATTTGTATCTAATGTGTGTCCAGCACGGTGCTGGAAGCCTTTGGTAAATAGTTCCCCTGCTCATAGGTCCTGGACAGGTTTGTGGGGGAAACAGACACATAAATACTCATGAGACAAAATGTGCTTAGTGCTGTATCAGGGGAAGCACTGGCTTAAACAGGAGCCCTAAAGTCGGATACAGATTCCACAATTTACCCTGCATCTCGGGGGAATTCTCTCAATCCTCTATACTTAGTTTTGTATCTCAAAAATGGGAATAATAGTTTCTCACAAGGTTATTAGATGAGTTAAATGACACAGTGTCTGTGAACTCTTGTGGCACTTTCTCTGGCACACTATAGATACTCAAGAAATTGTTGCAGCTCAATAGAGTGCTCTGGGAGCATGGAAGAACAGGCAATTGACTACTTGCATAATTTGAGCAATATTTCATCAAGAAATCGACATTAAAGGTGGGTCTTAAATGATAAGAAACCGCAAGGAAGGAAGGGTGGTAGAAAAAGGGAAAGAAGCAAGGGTAATCAGGGAACACCTTATCAGATTTCATACTGGTTTTGTTGAAATACTACATTATAGTATACCATTTAATATCAGTTCCTATTATGAATTTGTCCCTGCTAAGGAAAACTACTGTTAGCATTAATTGTCTTCTTCTCTCTAGAACACTGGTTTTTTTGTTTGTTTTGTGTCTTCATTCAGCTTCTTTATTCAAGAGACATTATTTATTAAGAATCCAAGATATGCTAAGAATTATGCTGGTTGGGAAAATGTCTCTATCTTTCAGAAACTCGTAGTCTGTTATATATACAGCAGACATGTGAACAAGTAAATTAGAATATGAATTGGTAAGTGTTATCATCATGGAGACCTTCCATCCTAGTTTGCCCGGGATGGTGAGAGGCTAGACCTGTTATCTTGGAATAATTGCTAAGAGTCTCCTTTTATTCTCAAAGGTGTCCTAGTTGAACAACAGGTTTTATGATGATGTGATTTAAAATGCGTACAAGATATTTTGTGTGTGCCTTGAAATGTGACAAACAAAATGGAGGGGAAAAGGAGGCCCATTTTACATAAGCTTGAGGTGTAGAAGGGCATTAGGTATTCAAGAGAAGATGGCAAAGGAAAAGCCCCTTGTGGCCGGAGCACTGCTGGGTGTGGGATCAAATAGCAGGAAAGATTTTTAGAAGAGGAGAGAGACCAGATTGTACTGATTTAAGGAATGACTGAAGGTTGAGGAAGTGGAGATGGGAAATCTAGTCACATTATAAGGAATGTGGCAGTGAAGGGAGAGAGTGCCAGTCTGAGATGAAGGAAGAGAGAACTAAGGTAGTCATTTGAGGAAGTCGTTGAAGGAAGACAGAACTTGGATATTCTGGAAATTGCTGGTGAAAGTCAGAAGAGAAGGGGAGACAAAACATTAAAGAGTGAGCACACGATCCTAAAGGAGGTGGGAAAAATGAACTCCGGTGCCCAAGAGAATGGGTTAGCCCCCGAAACAGGAGAACTAGGAGATAAGGGGGGTAGAGAAGGTACAGAGTAGATTGGGGGGAGTGCCTAGCCTGACGTTTCCTTTATTTGGTGAGGTAATAAAATGACCAAGCACAGCAGCTAGAGGGGATGGCCAGTGGCTTTGCTCGCAGTGTAGACAATGGTGTGAAATCTTGGCCAAGTGATTTTACTTTTTTGGACCTCAGTGTCTTATAGTCTAAATGAGGGATTGCATTGACCCTTCTCAGTTTCCATTCAGTTATGGTTCTGCATTTTACCAAAACGTTATGAGGGACTAATGAACTTTATTTGCTCGCCCTCCACCCCTCTCCATTCTGCCCAAGAGAGGCTTCTGTGGTCACATAAGTTTGGGTTACAGTTAAACAGGTTTCTTTACAATAGGACCTTTGAGAGCCTCTAGAATGCTAATGTCATTAACAGTCTTGAAGTGGGGGTTATAATATACAACGTTCCCCAAACTGATTTAACTAAATAATCTAGTGTTCCAAGGAACATAGTATGGGAAACATTGATCTAAGCATTCATTCTCCCAAGGAGTCTATAAAAAATTTTATCCCAAGTTAACAGGGTCTGACCACTTAGTGGCTGCCATCTCTAGTGAGCATGGATGCGTGCTTGGAAATGATGTATTTCCTTCCAATATCAGAAGAAGGAAAAAAAAACCCTGGGCATACAGAATATTAACAGAAATAAAACATGCAGCTCAGTTTAGGCATCAATACTTTGAGATGGTGGCAGAGAGCTCCTGTACCCTGCAGCTCTTTCCTTCGATAAGCTGAAGACAACGCTGAGGATGCTCATAAAGGTCTTATTTTTAAGGGAGGCCAAGATGGCAGGTGCTGTGTTACCTATTTGATTTCCAAAGTTCCAAACCGGCTAAGGAAAGTAAATATAGAGCAACGTGCCTTAGTTTGTTTATCTGTTTATATGGTATTTAGATCATCTAACATTTTTATTTATCACTTCAGATACCTTGTAACATATTTAGTATGTCATTTAAAAAAGAAAAGTAGTTCACTGCCCCCTCCCAGGAATAAAATAGTATGTTACATTCTTCACAGTAATTCCTAGCATGTATGTCTTCTTTTTCAATTCTCTTTTCTAAGGTGAATGATTATTTCATATTTATTTTTTGAATTTGTAGGGTCTTGATTGACGTAGCCACTCTAATTTTCATGGCTTTCGATTGTTATCATCCTGAGCAAGTGGACTTCCTCCCGAATAACAGTTTGTAAGACTTTGCAAAATGCACGTGCAATTTCAACGGATAAGTTGTTTTGTCGATTCAGTCATCCGTCTTTTTATTGAGCACCTACTATGTGCTAAGCGCAGTGTTCCACGCCAGAGAAAGAGAGACTGGGATGCAGTCGCTGTCCTGCCTTTTCGTGTTTTTATCCTTCTTCTTGTGGCTCTTTCTCAGAATTTAGCCCCTTCCTGCTCTTCTGGTCTGCTTGGCCACTGCTCACTCTGCTGAACACACCCAAACCCCCACACACACACTCACCACTCTTGACTAAGGGCTTTGTGCCGGTGGTGGAATCTGCTTAGAAGCTGAGACAGTCCGTGGGATTTGCTTTCACTTGGAAACTGGAGGCGTGGCTTCAGGTGGGTCATGGCCAGTTCGCAGGGCTCTGGTTCACTCTGCCCTGTTGGGTCACATTGCCTTTGGTCTCCTTAGGTGAAAACGGAGCATGGGAAGATGCTGACGCTGTGGCCAAAGGTGGTACCAAGGGGCCTGGCCGCCCTTTTGAGAACTGGCGTTTTTCACGGGGCCTGCCTGTGGCGTAGAGGCTCGGCGGAATGTTGCACACATCTGTGACTTCTTTTACTTTTTCTTCACAGATTCTTAAATTGTGTTTGCCTTCTTGTCTCCCTCACTCTCTGTGGTACAAAGGTCGTAGGTTTCATTTGATTACATTTTGGTTTTCTGTTAAATGAGGCTGGGTCACCTTGCTCCACGTAGCTATTTAGAATTTGCTTTTTTTTTTTTTTCTTTTTAACATGTCTACTGCTAAAAGTTAATGCTCTCTCCTTTTATTTTCACAGACTAGATGTCAGAGGACACAACATTAATAGAGGTCTGCCTTCCCTATTACTTTTCAGGAATAGATTTTCTTTTTTTTTTTTTTTAAAGATTTTTTTTTTTTTTTTTTTAAGATTTTATTTATTTATTCGACAGAGATAGAGACAGCCAGCGAGAGAGGGAACACAAGCAGGGGGAGTGGGAGAGGAAGAAGCAGGCTCCCAGTGGAGGAGCCTGATGTGGGGCTTGATCCCATAACGCTGGGATCACGCCCTGAGCCGAAGGCAGAGGCTTAATTTAACGACTGCGCCACCCAGGCGCCCCAGGAATAGACTTTCAAACTCCTTTAGGAATTATAATCTTCAGTAGAAAGACATGTATAGTAGATTGACTTTAAAAAACAAAACAAAAACTTATTTTCCTAATTCTTTGCTATGAATTTGGACTGTTTCGTTTAACTAAAGACGCATCATTAGCCTCCTTGCTATGCATAAACATAGATTATATGTTAAGCATATGAGGCGCTTCTAGCTTCTTAGGAAAAAACACATTTGATATCATATTGCTGTATATTTTTGAGCTTGTTTCTAACACCATACTTAAGAGCAAAGCTATACATAAATTCACCTTATGAAGGGCATCACCATCTCCTACTGGTATACCCAATTAATCTGGATGTGTCTGGAAAGACCAGCCCTATGCCTGTGTTTGCTCCCTATTGAATCATGTTCTCACGTGAAACTCTGTTACCTGAACACGTAACTGACAATATAAAATCTTTCTATTTAAAGATGGTTAGAACTACATGATGAAAAAAATTCAATTTATATTTCTGATTCAAGAATTTTATTTTTCATAGTTTTCAGTAATAATGAGAAATAGAACATTTTATTTGTGGGAAACATAGCCTCATTTGCTAAGACAGTAGGTTAGAAGAAGAGTCCTTTCCCTAGGTATAAACAAACAAATGTTTAGATGAATTTGATTGAAAGTTTAACATTTTTGAAGAAGAGCTGGCTTCTCACTTCTTGGAGACCATCCTCGAAAACAAATTTAAAAGCATTTCGACGTTCCTTTTCCTTGGACAGAACATTTTGTTCTTTATTGTAATTGCAAATTCCTCTGGCCCTGGCTGTAGTACAGATTTCCCTCTTTCCTTATTCCACAACTCTGGCTCTGTTTTTGTTTGTTTTTAATCCTTAACGGGGATTTCAGTTCTTAAAAAAGAGAGGGAGAGTTGATTGCCACTGACCTACTTCCGTGTAGGTAAAATGAAATATTTGGTAACCAGATGAAATCTGGCTAGACTGAACAGCTGTATGACCACTCGTTAAAGACTCACTCGCTGACTTACTGGTGTTAAGTTACACCTGGATTAATGAATGGGCTGTACTGTATTCGAAGCACACTAAAGTCACTGTTTAAAATAGGCCACGTCATGTAGCAAAGGTAAGGAGATGTCCACACTTACAAACCAGGGACAGCACACTCCGGTGCCTCCTAGGAGAGGATGCTTTAGGAATGAATGAAGGACTGACAGCAAGACCATTCTTTCTTTGTCACCATTGAGCACTAGCAGGCTGCTGACTTACGAAGACAAAGGCACAGAGTGCCAGCTTCTTCTCTTTTCTGGATTTGCCAAATTCTCCATTTTATGTAGATTATATCCATTTTTTGTTTTTGTTTTTGTTACTTATCGGGTTACTAATCAAAGACTTCACCAACACTGTACAGTTTGCATTTTGTACGTGTACTGGTACTCCGTGACCTCTAAAACCTCATCAATTTGAAATATCAGTTTAGTGTTACATTAAAAACAATATGCAGAGTATTCTTAATTTTGTGGACAATGGTCAGTGATTTATTTCCTTTGGAAAAAAGGTTTGTTTTAGAGACCCATGGTCCTAACTTGAAGCAAAAGATGAAAAGGCAATTTGGGTTGATAATTCACCCAAAAGCATGTTAAAAAATGTCGAGCTGGAAGTCAGTTCCTTATGTTGTCTAATGAAATCTTCAGTCTTAGGCTGTACCGAGTCTACATTTTAAAAATCATAGATTGGGATAAGGCCTATTAAGAACCTCAAAGAATCTTAACTTTTGTCACCTATTTCAACAACTTTAAAATTATAAAACTACATTTTTTGGTATAAATCTTTCTTTGCAACATGACCTATATTCTCGTTCTTCCTTCTTTAGAATGTGCATATGTTCAGAACTTGAACCACCCTCCAACTTTTATTTCTGTAGGTTAAATAATTCAGACTTCTTTACTATTTCTGTAAATCCTATTTTACACACTTTACATTGTTTCTGTTTTTTTTTCTAGACAGAACTGGTATTATTAATAATCATACTAAATACCAAAGAATTACCCAACTGCTTTATTACATTTTATATAGTGTATATATTTATCTAGATTAGAGACACTTTTTGGAAATGGTTCCATTCCAAATCAGGATCAATTTTTGGCTCTTTTCAAGCTCTTCCAGCTGCTGCTAGATATTGCGGTTCCATTGTATTTTTTTCTTCCATAAATGTATAATCTTATCTCTCCTTTATTTTATTTTAAAATTTATGTCCATGATATAACCTTCTGTTTTGAATTCCAATTATGGCCATTCCTGAGTTAGCCATAGCAGCTATCCCCGGTGTGATGTCATCTCTGAAATTAAGTATCATATGTTCCTTCTTTATTGAAGGCAGTTAGCTAGAGTGTTTAAGAAATACTGGCTTCATCCTTGGGGAACACTGTAGTAGGCTTCCTTGACATTGAATCATTGGTAACTGTTCTTTCATAGGCCCAATTTGGCCATCTGATTTATGTGCTATGTATCTTAACAATTGAGGGGTACTGGAGAAAAAGCGCATGTATTGTAATGTCTGGGTCACCCAAATCTTGAGCTTCCAGATTGAAATTATTTGTAGTGTTGGACTTAATTCATGGTACCACGTATTACAGTTACACTTGTGGTTTTAGAAAGTGTTTCCTTCTCATTTGGATTCTTACATGCAAAATCTAACCCTGTAGCAAATTATGTGGGTTTGTGACACTCCCGTGGGGACCTTGGGCTCATAAACCAGTGAATGGATTATATAATGCTGCATAAATGCCATATTTTTTATCTGACAGACATAATCTTGATCCTATATTTTTATGTTACCTAACTGCTTTAGAATACCACTTTTGAAGCAACCCATCAAAATGGAAATTGCTTCTAAAACATGTAGCAATAAATATTGGTCAAGGCTCTGTGTAATTCAGAGTGACTCAGTACTTGAACACTAATCAATTGAAATTCTCTGTTGTTTTTAAAAAAGGTTGATCATTTCCCTTTTATGGTATTACTTGATCCCTCTCTTTATTAGTTAGCCATATATTTCCTTTTCTTTTAGTTAAATTCTATTTTCTGATTTGTCTAAGGTATATCTGAGCATGAAGCAAGCATAAAAACAGGCATAGATAAAATAAAAATCTAAAATATTGAGAATTTATATGATCTGGAAATTTAAACTATATATGAGACCAAGACACATATGTGGGGCCCATGAAACCAGTTAGGTAGAGATGAACATCACTAAGACTTCCAGTACAGAGCTTTGTCTGTGCCCATTACATTTGAAAAGCTCGCTGCCAGAGCTAAGACTTCTTTCCAGCATCTCAGAATTTCACTGTTGTATTAATCATTTGATAAGCTTGCTTGCTTTCTCTGCTTCTCTCTCCACAAATAATTGTTAGACCCTGTTTGTCCTTTTCTGAAAACATGAACAGAAATTCCCTAATGTTTGCTATCCTATTTTGTTTAATGGAAGAGGGGTCTCCAGTGGTCAGCTCTGGCTTTAGGTTTTCCTTTCTCCCACCCACTTTATACTATCCTGGCTGAATAGTCCGGTGAACACTACCTTCACCATGCCTACCTCTTTAACAGAAGCCTTCTGAAGCTCCCGACTTTCACTGCACTGAGTCTCAACTCCCCCTTACTTCTAAGGCTGTAATAACCTGTCTCATCTTCCATTCTAAGGAGAGATTTTTCTCTCTTTTTTTTAACCTTCCCATAGACATATTATGCATACATTCCTCCATTTTTACCTTTGTTCATGCGTTCCAAATCCTCCTCATTCTCCACAGCCAATATCAAGTGTCATATTTTAGGCTGTTGATCTCAATCCTAATCTTTTTCGCAACTTTATCGGTAGCATGCAGTTTAGTTATGAATTAGTTTAGGCCTTATTTTTGTTTGCTGTTTTACAACCTGAAAGTCAGACCTAGGGCCATGTCTTCTATTCCAAGTTCCCACATGGTGAGCACACAGCTATCATTAGCTATTCACTTCAGTGGTGATTGATCTCTTGGCTCTTTCACATGAAGTATCTCTTACAAGCAAACACGGGCATAAAGATACTGGTTTTAGAATGCTTCACTTCAGGGGCGCCTGGGTGGCGCAGTCGTTAAGCGTCTGCCTTCGGCTCAGGGCGTGATCCCGGAGTCCTGGGATCGAGCCCCATGTCAGGCTCCTCTGCTGGGAGCCTGCTTCTTCCTCTCCCACTCCCCCTGCTTGTGTTCCCTTTCTCGCTGGCTGTCTCTCTCTCTGTCAAATAAATAAATAAAATCTTTAGAAAAAGAAAAAAAAGAATGCTTCACTTCAGTGAGAGTGAATGCCGTAAAAACATCGTCTCGGTAAAGTGGAATTGTATGCTTAAATATTTTCTGACGAATTTCATTAATGGCGACTAGTAAATAAGATAAGTCAAATTCTTAGGGATTTATTGAACACTTACTTTATGAAATATAATTGGCACATCATGCAGTTTTCTCTGAGACGGTTCATACCAAACTTTCGAAAGCACTTGTTTACTGACTCCTACCATCACCATCTGGGATGATGTCTCTATGTGGTCTTCTAGTTAAGTATGTAGTTCTTTCTCACCAAAGTTTTGTGAGGACTCCCTGGCCTTGGTTTAACTCTGCATGCTATTATTCACTTATTTCTACTTTGGAAACAGGACTACTACTAAAAAGTGATTATCAAAAACTAGGTAGTATTAGAATAAAGAAACCATGAACTGCTAAATTTTAAGTTTGCACTGTTAGTCACAGTGCAAAACATCTTGTTTCCTAGGTAGACAAGTACTTAATCAAATGGTAAGTGGAATAAAATGTAAACTCAGTGCTTTTGTGGCCAGATTGTCTATTCCTTGACTCTCTTTCTCAAAGAGTAGCGCTTTGATGTGAAGTCGGTTGACTACTCTCCGTTATCTCATTTTGGAGTGAAGTCTAGCACTCTGAAAAGGAAAAGATAAATTATTCTTTGGGGAGCAATCCAGTTTACTAAGCTGTGTATGAGGCTGGGGGGTCAGGTGACCTGACTGTGTTCCAATTGTAAAAGGCAAGTGTCAACAGACAGTGTGTTCTCTCTAAAACAGCGCTCGAAGACCAGCGGTTTAGCTCGCAGCTACTGGTCCTACAGAGCCGTTCTGGGAGAAGGCTTCTGTTTGTCTTGCCAGCTAAGCCTGGCACTGGTTTAAAATGTTTAGATACTACTCCCTCCATATTATATCCAAAGAATCTAGGCTGGGTTTGGAGAGCAAGGGAGACGGGGTTAGGGAAGAGTTTTATTGTTCCGAATACCAGCCTGGTTTTTTGGTTTTGTTTTTGTTTTCTCTTCAAAACCTTCCACATGCCCCTGAAAATCATGGCTTAAACTTTGTCCGTCATTTGGTAATACTGTTCTTCTTAACCAAAAAAGAACTCTCTGGAAGCATTCAGCTGTGCGTGTGTGTATGTGTGTGTGTACATAATACCACACACATCATGATATGAAATATGTAACTATTAAGTAATGACTAGAGATTTTAAACAACCCATTTTTCAAATCTTTTTCAACAAATACAAATACATATTCTGCCCTTTAAAGCATATTTGTCCCCCCTGCTTGGAAAGTACTTTCGTCCCATGTCACTTTCTTCTGATTATCTTTAGCGTTGGCAACACTTATCCCATAAGTATGTATATGTGATTGGGGAAAATAGCTAAATGTTATTTGGAGCCCAGCCTCCTAAATGAGGTCTGAAGAGGACTGATCAAATGAAATTGATAATATTTAGCCTCAAAAGAGTTGTAACTGTGCAGTAAACCTGGTTTTATTGTGTATGTAACTAGAAAACATGTGTCATGTGGTCACGTATGCACATAAAGCAATAGCGCCCATATTTCTCACAGCTTTCCAGTATCGCAGTGAAACTTTAGGTATGTTGCTGTATTGCTCATCAAAGTACCACTTTTAGAAGATTGTACTTGAAGGGTTTTTTAATAGCACTAGAAAGACTGCTCTGCCACGCCACGGAAAAGCTTTCCCCTGTGTTAAGTGTACATTTAATCAACATTATGGCAATTACAGCTCTTTTAGAAGCCCTTCACCCTCTGTTTTGTAGCAGGAACTTTGTCTAGTATAAAACTGTCATAAGTAGAGGTAATTTGAAATTCATCCTCCTTTTATTTCTGTCAGGGTAAGTTTGGATGGGGGGGATGGATTCCCATCTTTTTCTAATTGCAGGAATTAGAGTCGCAATCCATTCTGGACTTCAAAGAAAATTTTTTAGCATCTCGGCCACTTGAAAATGTTGTGACACTCTTTCTCAGTCATTGCTTTTGTACTGTTTGAGGCATCTCATTGGACATCTCGGTCGAGAGGGTGTTATGAGACTTAATGCCAAACCGAAGAAGTCCAAGCCGGATGACGGTCTCAGATAGTTTTGTGTCCTTGGTAGATTCCCATGCACTTTTTTTTTTTTCTACAAAGCTGCTCAAAAAAGAAAGGAGTATTTTCTTCTTCATATGTTTTCATGATGATTTTCATTTGGTAGTTTATGGTTTATTCCACATGTCTTGAATGCAGTTCTGCAACCCCACTGCTGGGAGGGGGGGGTGAAGTTCTCTGTAACAGTCATAATGCAAACCCAGACTGTCTGGGCATAGCCTGGTTTGGCTTCCTGGTTAGTTATCTGTCCTGTAGCATTGTATGTCATGTCTTAGGAAAAACCACTGGAAGGGCTCAGATATACAAACTGAAGTATTCTTTCACTTCAGATGATGATACTGCTAGATCAGGAATATTGACCCAGCAGAAAAGCAGGCTCAGCCGTCCAGTGGATGTGCTGTGATGGCTGTGAGAGCCAATACAGCCTCCGTCGAAATCATGGGTCCTTACCAAGGGAGGTGGTAGCTTCTCTGAGCTCCACACAGATCACGTCACGCTTGAAGTCTTGGTTTTAGTCCTGGAATGCCAGTGACAAACATGAATTTTATCCAGAGGATGTTGTCAAAGAAAGTAAATGATCTGAAAAACCTCTGCCACTTTAAATTGTTGAAGAAACTGGGAAAATTTGGCTTGGCAATAGGAAGACAGACTTCAGGAAAGACATGGTAATAGTTTTTGCTTATCTGAAGAGCCATTTACCATATAGAAAATGGTAGATAGACTCTGTGTGCATCACAGGAGGGTGGGACAAAGAGTATATATTAATTTGAAAAAAAGATATTTCTGATTCTGAACTACAAGTCTAACAAATTGTGTTAAGACAGAGTATAGCAATGAGAGAGTATATTCCCATACCTGGTTAAGTATTCGAAAGTGTGTTAGGTCCTTTGGGGATAGGAAACACGACTCTTATAATCTTACCTCTGGAATGTTGGCTGCACCTTTCCAGAAGTTTACAGTTCAATAATGAAAATAAGCATTTCCTAGCTCTAATAAAACTAGAAAATAATATTTTTATTGGATTGTGCCGATAAAGCCCTTTAGGACGTGGAAGACAGAGAGATCACTTTGATGGATAAGCATGAACCTGTCCCTCATAGAGGCTAGGTTGGGGGCATACACCTGATAACGAGACCATTTGCTTGTGAGAAACTATAGAGAACTAAACTAGGAAAGGAAAGACCTGAGGTTAATGGGTTAAATTCTATCCCTGGCGGTTGGGCTTGTTACCTAACTTCTGGGCCTCCGTTTCCCCATCTAGAAAAAAGAAAATTACAGTCTCAGTCATGATTCAATAACAGATTGTTAGCATCCACCTGGCTGATGTTTGTAGAAGGGTTTTAAGAACTCAAAAAGGCTTGGCAAATATTAGGGATTGCTGTGACATAAAATTTCATTTATCTTGCTTTTACTATGTTTATGCAAAGTAAATGCTGAACTACTCTTGAGTTTTAGTAATACCCTCATAGAGACGACATAGAATTTCAGGATAAGAATCCTTGAATAATATGCTGTTTTTAAGTCTCTGCATTCTGTGTGTGTGTGTGTGTGTGTGTGTGTGTGTGTGTGTGTGTGTGAAAGAAAGGCAATTTTTGGATAAACATCACTATGCTTCTGTAATAGCAATCTGTTGTAAGGTACAACTCTTGAAGTGATAGCATTTACACAGAGACACACATGTCTTGTTAGTGGAGATTTTTTATCATTGATTTTTAACTGGAAGAACAGAGACCAGTGGCCTTGGAAATACAAAGAGATGTTGACAGGATAATATGGGAAATAATGCTATTACATATAACTCTGTAGTTATATGGTTAGTATTTAATATTAGGCAAAGAAGTTGAAAAATCAACTTTAATAACAGAATTAGCTGGATCACAAATACAGCAGTCTAGTTCATTGAGGCATATTCTCCAGGCCTGTCCTAGCTCCCTGTCCTTTTGACTGTGGTTCTCAACCTTGGTTGCACAGTAGCATTACCTGGGGAACTTTAAAATGCCAGTGCCCAGGCTGTACCCCTAACCAATTAATTAAGAATCTCTGGGGGGTGAGAAGCAGTTACCAGTGTTTTTTAAAGCTTCCCAGGCAATTCCAACGTACACCAAATTTGAGGTCCACTTCCCCATATCCACCTGTAGTACCATATTGGATTTAGTAACTGGGATGCTATTTTTGACTCCCTTGTCTCCTTCCTCCCTCTTTAATCTTACCAAGTTCTGCAGGTTCTCCCTTCCCTGTATTGGTTTGACCCTTACCATCCCTAGTAATGCTAGTCTAGCCAAGACCTTTATAGCTAAATATCTAGTTTTCTTCTTTCAGTCCCTCCTAAATGGTATTACCAGGACCTTTCAAACAACAGTCTTTCACACAAGAATTTTGTCATGTCACTGAAGAACTGACACTGCTTTGGCACCTCAAATCCAGGATCCTTTATAACCAAACTCTTTTTGAAAAATGGATCTCCTGATTGCTTATGTTTCCTATTGCAACACTTTATTTTGGGGAGGGAACTGGGGGATGAGGAAGATGAGCTGTTTTAGAATGATGTCGATGAGCTGTTTTAGAATGATGTCCCCTGGAATCCTGGGGTTCTTCAGAGGAGCCTTGGGAAAGGCAGGCACTGGGGGATGGAGAGGGAGATGGCAGCAGTGGGCATGTCTGGGCTCTCTTTTGCCCCAGCCCCTACCCCTTATTTCAGCCAAAGCAGGTCCATTTTGGTTCCTTAAAATATTTGGGTTGTGCCTAAGATTTGATTATCACCAAAAAGAGTGTCATTGCTAAAAGGGAAACAACAACAACAAACAACTCTGAAAACCACTGGCGGCTGATCCATTCATTTCACAAGGGAGGAAACTAAGGCTCAGGGAGGTTAAGTGACTCATCCCAAGTCATAGAGCTAAAATCTGCCCTTTGTCCCTGCTAGTGTGATCTCTTTACTTTCTCTGAAAAATCAGAAGAAATGTCATGCTAGCTCTTGACATAGGACCTTATACACACAGGTGTTCAGCAAATATTTGTTGAATGAACACTTGAATGAATGCTGGTTTGTGCTTTTCTGTTTCTGTTCATGTTGTTACCATAAAAAGAACACTTCTTCTTTTTTCTTTTCTAAATCTCCTTCTCACCTATAAAAGCAGTCTGTCAAGGTATATCTCCTCCTACTTCTGCCTCAGAATCTGTCCCAACACTCGTGACTGCGAAGGTAATTTACCAGATTATATTTTAGCCCTTTATAATACTGCCTTGTTCTCTAATTATTTTCTGGATGTCTCTCTCCTCCATAACAAGATTGTATGCCTGTGCCCTGAAGTACAGGACCTTGCCGTATACACCCTTTATACCTCTTCTGGCGTAGACAGAGCTTAAAACATATTTGTTGAGTTGGATTACTGGATTGCCCTGACGCTAAGTGTGGTTTTTATGCTCCTGCTAATAGTAATTAAAACACATGAGAATCAAATATCCTAAAATATGAACTTTGAATTTTTACTCCGTAAAAGCAATGCCCTTTTATTAAGGAATTAAACAAATGGGTTTTTTATGTCCATGAAATGCCTTTCCCATTAAAAGAAACTCACATTCTTTTCATTTTGACGTTTTTTTTTTTTTTAAAGCAAAAGATTGCAGCAGGAAAAGAAAGCAGATTAAATAATTTGTTGTCTGCCAGATTTTTTTTTTTTTCTTGAGGTCTCTGATTGCTCACAGGCTCAGTCACTTAGCATACTAGCCCCTAAAAGCAAGGCCAAACTGCAGCCCCATGGGAAAGACACTGGGGAAATGTCCAGTCCAGCGTGAGCCAAGTCACAGTTGCATTCCCTGTTCAAAGCCACATTTCCTGGCTGGATCAGTTGGAATTTTCTTTTGAAGAAAAGAGTGTTCCTGGATTGGTTTCAGGCCCTTTTCTTCACAGCGGTCATTCTAGCATTCTCCACAGAGCTCTTCATAAGCCAGTAGGAAAAGTGATTCAGTCATTTTCCCTGGAAAATGTATTCAAATGCATGCCGTGTCCCTTAGAAACTTTATGACCTTCCCGCTAAATGTCCATCTTCTTCCTTAGAAGAATATTCTAGTGTATACACTAAGATTCCACAACAAGTGGCTCAAGCACTCAGAATTCTTGGTATCATCTGCTTTAATATAGCATTCTTTCCATTTACTTACTCAACAGCTGTTTATTGACCCCCCCTCAGGAAAGTAACAAAATACTTTAGAGTATGGACTTAGAGTTAGACTTCTATTTGAGTTCCTAAACTTAAGTGATGTTTGAACATGGGCAAGTTATTTAATTTCTCTGGATCTCAGTTTTATAACCTGAAAAGTGATCATAGTAACAGCACTATTGCTTAAGGTCATTGTGAAAAATACACAATTCCTATGAACACCTTTAGCATAGTGCCTGACGCGTGGTAGGCATTCCAAGTATCACATCACACTTACGACCTGTTCTATGTTAGGCAGTCTGCTGAGGATACCAGAACTCATAAGGCATGTGTTTTGCTGCTAGGGACTCAAAGTCTAGCTAGGGAGACATCTAGCTAGGCATGGTTTTATTCTACAATACGGCAAGTTCCATGATAGGGTTACAATGGGAGATGGGCACCAAAAGAGGGTGCATCTCGCCCCAGGGAGGGGAAGTTGGAGAAAGCACGGAGAGCTGGTGGTTTATCTGGATTTGGAAGAACATGTAGGCAGGTGCTAAGTAACAGGGTTTACTGTGGAAGTGCAAAGGAGCAGAACGTGCAAAGGCCTGCGAGCACAGAAGAGAATGCCATACTAGAACAAGTCAAGGTCCGCGCGTGCGGTGTGGGGAGTGATGGCGGGTTGAGGTTGAGCTTGTGGCGGTGATCAGCCTGCTCCCCTGACTGTTCTCCCCGGACTTGCTGCCGGCTGCTAAGAGGCATGGAAAGCGCCTCAGAAAGGGAGGCCAGAGGCAGCTGGTGGCCCGCACGGAGAGGAAGCTTTGGGCTTGGTATGTGGCGCCTTTACCACAAGTAAAAAATGCAGGTAGCAAGACCCTCAGAAGAGGTTGGATTTTCTGAGAATTGGTCTGGAAAGACTGGGTAGAGGGACAAAATGGATTTAGATGGTATATGGACATACACGTTTGGATAGGCACACTCACTACTACTTTATGTTTATGCCTACGGAGTCCACACTGGGTCTCAAAATCACAGCATTTTAGAAAAGTGCTCTTGGAACTTTATGAACTAATTCCTTCTGGGGAGACTTGCTTCCGATGAGACGAAGAGGCCATGCAGTGTAGTGGAATCACTCCATGCTCTAGACCTTAGACTTAGGTGACCTAGGATCTGGAATTCACTCCTCTGCTGACAAACTCTGTGACCTTTTGTTAAGTATCTGGCCTCAGATTTTTACTTTGTCAAATGAAGGGCAGGTAGCAGACAATATGCACGATGACTTGTTTTTAAGTTTTATAAATTCAGAGTCTCTTAAATATAAGTTGTTGAAAAACATCAACAACAACAGCGGGCGCCTGGGTGGCCCAGTTGGTTAAGTGTCTGCCTTCAGCTCAGGTCATGATCCGAGGTCCTGGGATAGAGCCCCCCATTGAGCTCCCTTGCTCAGTGGGCGGTCTGCTCCTTCCTCTCCCTCTGCCCTCCCCCAGCTTGTGCTCTCTCTCACTCACTTTCTCTCTCAAATAAATGAATAAAATCTTAAAAAAAAAAAAACCAACAACAACGGCACACTGGAACTTTCAGTGAATATAGAGATCAAGGCGGATGATAGAGGACAAATACCATCTTTTGTTAAGGACAGGTCTGCGAAACTGAAGCAAAGGAGCATTTTAAGAGGGGTGAGGAAATAGCCTAAAATTATGTGTGGTGAAAGCGAGGAACCAAGGGAAACTTGAGGCTGTAAACATCCCTGCTCCTTACAGACACACCCAGTAACACAGAAATGTTGGTTTCAAAAGACAAAACAATCAAAAAGAGGATAGAAAGTCAGGCTGTTGTCAGAAGGGAATCGGTTAGACTACAGCTGGCACACTTTAAAAACCAGAAGCTACAAGTTAGCTCAAGAATATACATCCTGAGATTCTTTTCCAGCTCCAGTCTTTATCCAAAAGCCAGTTACTGATTTTGTAGAATGCACAGGGGTCTTCAAATTCATAAGAATTTGAAAGGCATTTCTCCCCCTTTCCATTACAGTATATTCTCTCTCTGTCGTGCATATGTTAGGAGTTACCCAATGTTCTACAAATGCTCAATTTTCAACTTCAATGTATAAGAATTACACTAGCTCAATTACTCAATTGCATTTGTAATGGTACAGACTAACACAAATTACTGAGTGACCACAGACCAATTTTTGAAGAACAAATTATTCCAGACAAATTCAATTTCTTTACATGTTAAAATGACAGACCATGTATTTTGGGGGGTGGAGGGGTGGGTAGAGGGTGAGTAGGGGTAAAACTGTAAGGTATCTTGAATCTCACATGATGTCATCAATGAACTAGACATAACATTTTGAGGCTGTCTTAATTGTTGGGTTCATTCCCACTTACTAGGGAGTGGTTAGCACCCTTTGGTAGTTAGCCATGATTTAGTTGCTTTTAGGAGAGTATCCCAAGGATATCTTCCATGGTCACCAGGGTGACTGGTGTTGCTTGTAAAGGTCTCTGTCTAAGCGTGCCCACCAGACTTTTTGGCGAAGTACTCTCTTTGGTCTTAAAACTAATTTTGTTCTTATTTCCTTGACTATTAGCAACTCAATCACAAATTTACTCAATCACAGCGATTTTAATGAAAACTCAGTTAACAAGAAAGTGTGGGAAGCTCTTATAGTCTAGAGGAGCTGAAAAAGACATGATGACTACAAACAATATGGTATTTTGGATGGGATAGAAAGGGACGTTGGGTAAAAACTAAGGAAATTTGAATAAAATATGTACTTTAGTTGATAACAGAGTATCAGTATTGGTTCACTGGTTGTGACAAATGTACCAAACTAAACTAATGTTACGATGTTAACAATACAGGAAACTGGGTGTGAGGTATACAGGAACTCGGCACTATCGCTACAACTCTTCTCTAAATCTAACTATGCTAAAAACGTCAGTCACTTCTCTTTCCCCTCCCGACTGCTCCACACAAGCCCATTGCCTTATTCAGTATACGCTGCATCTGATTTTGGCTTCACATATCTAGAAAAATGAGTGTAGGAAGGACCAGGAAAAGTAAAAGAAGATGAGGGAAGATAAAAGGTCTAAGTGAGTTAAACTTATCTGGCTTAACAAAGAGAACAGTGTTTTGTGGTTCTGAAAATTGTTTCTAATTTTATGAAAGGCTTTCACAAATATGTCACTAAATAGAAGACAAAACAAAAGGAAACAGACTTGAATTTTAAACAGAGAGAATTTAGTTTAGAAAGAATAATTTTTCTATAAAAAGCTGATTTATTATCAAAATAGTCTGGTAAAAGTAAAGGCAAATGTGGAAAACTGTATTTTAAAAGGATTATCTCCTGCACTTTCCCATGTAGTAACCACTAGTCCCATGTGGCTATTCAAATCTAAGTTCTAACCAGGAAAATAAAATGAAGATTCAGTTCCTCATTTGCTCTAGTCATATTTCAAGTGTTCAAAGGACACATGTGGGTAGTGGCTGCCATATTGGACTGTACAAATATAGACCATTCCCATGAATCACAGAGAATTTTATTGGTCAGCACTAACTTCTATGCTAATTCAGGAGTCATTGGAGTTAAGTAATTTGAGGTAAAATTATTCATATTTGGCTTCGGATGTTATTTATACAGTTATGTTTACTAGTTGCATCTCTTACTTGGGAATTCACAGAAACCCAAACAAAACTTTGAATTAAAGTTTTTTAGTTCACATCTTTTCTTTTCTATTCCATGCAGGGAATAAGCTTTCAGATAAGATATTGGCAAAGCTATACCCATCCTTCAAACTTGATGGTTCACAGTTTTCTTGAGACAGATTGTTTGGCCTACAGTAGCACTGCGAGAGTCAACAAGGATATTAGTGCTACTGACAAAGTTTAGCATATAAGCGGGCTGGGTAATACTGTAAGAATCTGAAAGCCATCCTGCCCTCCTTCCATTAAAATATAATTTCCCTTGGCCATGTAAATGTTATGAGATACTGTCTTTATAAATATTTTATTGTACAAATATTTTGAGTGTAAATTCTTTTTTGTATTTTAACCTATGGAATTTCCATTTCTGAATATCCTCTAAACTGGAATATCTTGGATATTTCAGGCTGAGGGCTCTCGAAAGCATGACCTCAAGTTATGGTAAAATATATTTCAAGCTAATATACAAGTTTGGCTATCTGTATAAATAAAATTGGATGTTCACTTTTTAAAACAAGTGTAAGCATGGAGGTGATACTTGTCTTCAAAATGTAAACTGAAATAATTATCAAATTTTCTAATAACTGATACAGAGTAGCACTTATGACTTTAAAATAATCTTGGTCACATTTTTCACTTTTACTCTAGATGTTTTGTGGGGCCTGGGGGGATGGCATGGGTTAGTATAAAGCTATCAGTCTGGGTGCACAGACTCTTCTCCATTTGTGTATTACTGGAATCCATGAGAATCTGTAATTTTATATTTTCATTTTAATGATACAATGAACAATGTTTTATAGGAATAAACATAAAATTTTCTTTGATAGTGACCATTTCAGTTGAAAAACATTTTTTTATAGAAGAAACTTAATTTTTTAAGTCAATGTCTCTCCAAGTGGCACCAGGTTTGTAACCCATGATAGTTTCAAAATAATTTTTCCTTTGAAAATGAGTTTATATATTACTCAAGTTTAAGAAACCTTATATAATGAATTTAAACAAACAAGACAAATTCATATGTGTTCTCTGGTATAAATTTCCCATGCTCTCTTCGGCATGGTTTATGTACAGATTCAGATGTACAGATTCAGTTTGATTCCAATCTGGTATAAATTTCCAGTATCCATTTCTAATGCATTTGCAGATGAATGTTGAAGGCATTGTAAGTTTGTAGACCATGTCTGTTGATATTCTTTCATTTTGTACTAAACACTCCACTGCTCCAACCACCGCCCCCCCCCCACAGGTGTATGGTTCACAGGACAAAATTTTGTTGCTACTGAGGCATTTTGGCAAAAGGGCCCTCGAATGAATATTTTAAAATATTTTTTTATATATCAGAGTTCTGAGCCTGTGAAAGTGAAGGCAGAACCTAGGTATTCTTTTGGGTCAAGACTCAAAGAAACAAACATGGAGATAATATTAGGGTAACACAAATGAAAAGAAGATAAAAAAGATGCCCATTTCTTTGAAATCTGAGGTGGAAATTCAAAGTGTCATATGTTTGTTGGATTACAAAGTGCTCTGCAGAATTCAAACTCCTGGCCAGAAGTATTGCTTTGGTGATTTGTATTCCTTCTCCCTTCAAAATATAAGGGATGTAACTTTTCTTTTAAGTTTAAAAAGGGTTCTTCTACAAGACCATAACATTAAATGAAACTTAGAAATATCGGTTGGGGCTTACAGGGCAGAATCCATGGGCAAGAAGGCTGGGTTCTTAGAGGAGACAGGAGACATTTTGTGAACTGCACTCAAATTTGGGAGTTACAATTGTGTGTAGTTTAGTCCCTTTATTTAGGTAGATTTTCCAGCATCATTGAATATTCTCCCCTGAAACATTTTACAGTCAGCGTCAGTCATGTGTTTCCCTGCTATTAGATACCACTCTAAAAACAATAATTTACACATAGATGAGTATTTGTATATGAATGTCTCTTGCCCATCTTGCCTCCTACCATAGATAAAAGGCAGTGGTTCCATACTGAGACCATGAGGCTGAACTGGGTGAGAAAAAAAATAAAAAATAAAAAAGTAAAACATTCAAGTATAGGACGTGGCAAGTAGAAAAAGAGTGGTTCTAGAAGCAGGTGTGTGGCATGCAAATATGAAAATACCTGCATCAAGGAGCTCTGAGTCTGGGTCAGTGTTTCACGAGACTTTGCCTCTATCAGAATGACCCAGAAAGCTTGTTAAAATACAGACTGCTAGGCCCCACCTAGAACTTTGGATTTAGTAGATCATGGGTAGGGCTCTCTAAGTTGCATTTCTAACAAGTTCCTCTTTGATGCTGTTGCTGCTGTTCCAGGGACTACATTTTGAAAATCACTGGTCTATTGTAAGACTTTATAGATTTATAGGTAGTTAGGCCCACAGCTCTTATGTGCATGATGTCACATCTTCCAACTGTGACTGCTCCTACTGTGTGAAAACTATGTGTCAGATCTTACACAATACGAACGAACACAAACATACTCTCTCAGTTCAAACAGAGCAATTGGAAGCAAGGAACACTGAAGGAGTAAAAACAAAAACGGACATAGGGGTTTCTCTAGGCCCTATTATATCTATTTCTATTAATATTACTTCAGTTCCTTTGGATCGGTAAGAAAAGACTATGGTTAACCAAATGTAGCATGAAAAAAAAAAAACCAACAAAACTCATTGCCCTGGTTTAATGTAATTTTCTAAGATTTAATCTAAGAACACTCATGTACATAAAGGCTCTAAGATGAACATGTATTACAGTTCCCTAAAGGGTCATTTTCAGAAGCTGCTCTAGATTCATCAGAAGTAGTGAATTTCAACCACCACTCAAGTGGATTTCAACCAGGACTGAAATTACTCATCTCTTCTTCCCCAAGCTAAGTCTGTACTTCTCAAAAAGCCATTTAAATACTCAGGGCCTCAGCTTTTTTATCTATATTAAAAAAAAAAAAAAAGAAAAGAGGTCCCAGTCCTTATTTTTTGTCAGGGATGTTATATATAACAACCGTACACGTGATGGTCATGCAACTCTTTGAAAGAAGGCACTGAGGAAATCCAAAGAACCGCATTACAATTTTCTTAGACTTAGTTTTCTATAGAATTCCTCGATTCTACTTCGAAGTTTGCTTATACGAAAAAAAAATTCAATTCAATTCAATTATCTTCAACTTTAGAATATTTTCAAAATATTTTTATCACAGTCCTGACATCATTTCAGTTTTGTAAAATTAAACAATCACCTGAATTCTAGGTTAAATTTGCCATTTTGAGTTCAGTGCCTCTTCTGAAAGACAGTTAATACAACTGGCAGTGCAAGACCGAACACAGCCTTGGATCAGAATTGTCTTTATTGAGATTCCTCTCCATATCAACTCTGCAGCCCAGGGATACCAACAATAGCATTTCTTGAATGCTAGAAGTAATGGAGAAGTCATGAAATGGGGCATTACCTCAGTAATAAATTTCTACATTAGAAAAGCTCAGCTCATCTGTGTTTAAAAAAAAACAAGCAACAACTGAAAAATAATACCCTCAGCGGGTACAAAACATAAGATTGAAATGTTCCTCTTTCCCACCTGCCTGCAGGAGATACTGAATTTGAGTTACTGAAACAACATTCTCCGATCTTAGTAGGACATTTCCACTTACATGTACAGGACACTTGAAGGGAGGCAGGACCTGGGAGGGAGGGGAGAAAATCAGGGTTCCAGTTGCCTGCCTAAGAGCTGCGTCCATCCGTTCATTCCCTGTCATATCCCGTTCCTCCTCTATGCCAGACGGGAATGATGAGAATGCTACCAATAATATATTAATCTATTAAATGCTAGCTATGTAGCAGACACTTTTTGATCATAGTACATGTATTACTTCATTTAATTATCCAACAATTTTTAAGATAGATACTATTATTATTATCTCCATTTTAACAGGTGAAGAAACCGAGGCTTAGGTATGAGGGGATAACCTTTTCATGGTCATTTTCCAAGTAATTGGTAGAGCCAGGAACTTGTGCTCCAAACCAGATCTATCTGACTCCAGATTCCAAGCTCTTAGCTTCTGGGCTGTATTGCCACTACTCTACGCTGGGTGGGGCCAGGAAAATAAAAATAAAGAACAGAACAGATACCCATCCCTGCCCCAGCGAGCATCTAATTTTAACCTACCTGAGCTTTAGTTTCCTCTGTGCAGGCTAGGGTAAGTTATGGTACAGTGTGGCTTTGTTACTCGGTCTTCTATAAATCCCTGGCAATTAAATGAAGGCTTTCATGAAACCAGTGCATGTAATTGGCAGAGTAATTTCTGAACATCTCTTCTTGGGAAATGCATAGTGATCTCAGGGAGTTCACTGAACTTGAGCTCGTGCACTGAGATCTCGGGGTAAGGCACCATCTAGGATAAGATGAAGACAGAAGAATGGACTATGTTTATAATCTTGGCTTAAAAATTCTCCTTGTCCAAAGGAGAGTCAGCTGTCAGATTCAGCTAACTACAGGAAACAGCAGAGATGAAGTCTGTTTCTCTAGCTCTCTCTCCTTGGGGACCCAGTGTCTCACAACAAGTACACTTCCATTTGAAGAAATCCGTAAATGAATCCCACACCCCAAGGTAGGTGTTTGTTTACACTGCCGATCCAGCCCCACGGCTCCACGTTTGGGGCAAGTTAATTCTACCACTACCCACCTGCATTCCTTCTAACTAGGGGACATCACTTTGTTTTTAATAATCTTTCCTTGTCCTTTGCAGCTTACTTCCTGTCCTCACACACATACTTATATTTATTTTCTAGCCAGAAATTCTAACAAGTTGTACATTTGTATTAAAAAAAAATCAACAATATAAAATGTAACTTTGTGGTTTCCTATTATATTTTACTATATCTCTTTCCTCCTTGGAAAGATACAGAAATGGCAGCTTACAGAAATCAAGGCAGAATAAATCTCATATCCAAGGAAATGTGCACAGTGGAAGAGGATAAACCAGATTATAAAACAAGTTATGGTATCCTCAAAATATGTGGCTGGGTGCAAAAAAGATACTGAACGGAAGAGTCTGCTCCCAAGAGACAAAATGTATAATTATTTGACTCTATGAACAATGCGAGAGTTTGAACTGAACTGTAAACATCATCATTGTGCTTTTGTTGTTGTTGTTATTGTTTTTGCTATATTATTACACTGCCTGGCAGAAGCATGGCAACAAAATAATAGCTACAGCACTTCGTGTTTCCATAGAGGACTTTTCCTTGAATTTCCATGAGGTCATGTAAGGAAGCTTCTTCAATAAATCAGTCATCATCTTCAAATATTTGTGAAGCACCTAATGTGTGTAAGACACTGTCCTGAATCCCTTTAGAAGCAATTGAAGGTGACATAAAACATATACCTGAAAATATAATTAAGGTGGGGCACCGGCTGGCTCAGTCGGCCGAGTGTGTGACTCTTGATCTCAGGGTTGTAAGTTCAGCCTCGCAGTAGCTGTAGAGATTACTTACGTAATATCTTTTTAAAAAGATAAAATAATTAAAAAAAGGAAGAAAGAAAATAGAACTAAGGCATTAAAGCTTTTCTCACAGATTCTTCAGAGGGGAGCTTTTTTCTATAAACACGTACACCAAGCTCATCCGTTAGTGTCTTAGCTTTCTAAAGGTTATCACGGTACCATAAGATATGCAGAATTTTCATAACAAATCTTGGCGAGCAGATCAAGGATTCTCTTTAACAAAACCAATCAAGTAGAATAAAAAAAAAAAACTTGCTACATCGAACCACTGAAATAACTTCAGTTATCTCATTGTCAAATAATTTTTTAATTCTACGTCATGATTGAAAAGTGAAGAAAAAAAGAAGAGAGAGAGATAACTCTGACCTGGGAGCTAACACAATACATCTTACAGAACTTCAAAGTAAAACAATTATCTCAGCAACAGGGATGATTTGGCGTCCCTTTGTTAGCCATTTATGTCACATGTGTAATACTTCGACATTAATTTAGAAACTGGCATTTCTAGAGTCTTGCCATATTGCCAGGATATTTCTGTCTCATTAATATATCGATTATATTATTGTAATGAGTTGGCCAGTGACTCAGAGTTATGAAGAAACTACACTAAATTTATCTGAGAGAAGTAATGAAGAACACTTAAGAATTATTACGTGCATATCTCATATCCTTGTCATGGTAACACTCGCCTATTTCGTAGCTTCGGAGCACCTCGTGCTTCCTAAGGTGAATCAGAAGCTGTGGTCCTTTGATGTTATGTAGTAATTAACCACACGGACTGGTGCTTAAAATGTAGTAAAAATTCTCCCCGGTTCTAAAAAGATATTTAAAACAAAAACAAAAACAAAAAAGCTAGAGAAGTAAACTTTTGACTCTTGGTTACTTTCCATGGCCAACTTCGGCAGGTACCTTTCAGTTGCCGATATGTTGACCTGTCACAGATGGGTGTCAATGACGAAATCTACCAGTCTGTTCTTAGATGCTGAGGTAAACCGTAGGGCAGTTTGTCAGGAGCTGTGACCACCTCAGGCTCTGAGTTCAGAATATGCATCCCTCTCCCACTAAATACTTCTTGAGGATGTGTTGGCATGGCCGTCAGTTCCTTTCCTGCATGTTGTATTCGTCGTTGTCTCTGGCACATAACCCGTCTGAGAGCGCTCCCTGTCTCATATATGAAGCCTCCAACATGCGTGAGCACCTCAACCTTCTGACATGGTCGGCATACTTGGGAGGTTAAGTCCCTCTTGTTTGTGCTATTTATTTTCCACATTCCGTTCATAAACTATGCTCCCCACGTGTGCTACACAAGGAATATTTGCCAGTTGCTATGGTGTAGAAAGATGACAATGGCAGTTCCCAGGGTCGAGGTGTCACACCTCCAGCACAGAGGACGGGCACACCACATCTCCAGGCGGTCACAGGCTGGTGCAATCTCTTGTCAAATACCGTTGGCCAGGTTGTGCCAGGTGGATTAGCATCATGTTATATTGTGGTTCATATTCCAGTCTGATCGCGATGGTACGGTTGGTTAAGTCTTATGGATGAGCTAACTGCGTTCCTAAAATAAACCAATAGCTTTCTTTAAAAAAAGATTCTCCAAAAATAAACAGAACTACAGAAGACACTCTTGTCACAAAGGCGAAAAATCTTTTCTCTTTGCCAAATTTGTTTGACTGTATTTTGCATATATCTCAAGTGCTTGGTATGTCTTGAGGAAGGTATTAAGCTTTACTGTCCGTCAGAATTACCTTTCTGCATATATTTTCTATACAACAAAAGACAACAGGTCTTGTGATAGTCATTCCTGCTTTTACTTCACTATTCCATTAATGCACAAAATGTCAGAACACCCTTTGCTCCCTGGAAAAGTATCAGTACTTCAGTAACCACTAGTAGGTTTTGAGTGAGAATTTGTTAACTTCTTAAATCACACATGTCCATGTGGTAAGGATTACCGTGTGTCATCATAGATGTCCCCTGCAATTAGAAGAGAATAAAGAACAGTTGTGGCACTAGGGAGGTAGAGGCTAGCACCTTGATGTACATTAGTTTTGTTTCTTTGGGAGTTTGCTCAGCAGATTCGGAATCGTGCAATCTCGGCCATCTCTTTGGAAGAAAGCCACAAGAATAGCTTGAGATGTAGAATTTGTAAAAGGAAATTGTCTTATTCAGCTTTGCCGTGACTGACAGCTTCACTGGAGAATGTGCCATTTCAATTTATCTTCAATCTACAAATTTTAAAATGGATCTTCTTTCTAACCCATAAATAAGTTATAATAATTAGAGATCCATTCATACAATAGAATGTATGAAGTCAAATAGCTTGCCCTTAGTTCTTGGCTTCTAGAAGCTGAAGTGTATGTTTAGTTGTTATTAGGGTATAGATTTATAAGAGAATGTACCCTAAAATGTGAGAAAAATGACAGTCAGATTTTGAGAGATTTTGACTATTATTTTTCAGTTTAGAAAATATACATAAACAAAAAAGTGTTGAAATTGATTAATACTCAACTGGATGAGTGTCTTTTCTTTTCTTTAAATATGTGATAAAAGGTTCTTTTTTTTCTTATTTTTTATTTTTCCATTAACTACGCTACTAGGAAATTCTTCCTGAAATCGATCCTAAATCTCACCTAAGTTTGACCCATTTTAGGGGTGCCTGGGTGGCTCAGTCGGTTAAGCATCTGCCTTGGGCTCAGGTCATGATCTCAGGGTCCTTGGATCGAGCCCCATATCAGGCTCCCCGTAGCCTGCTTCTCCCTCTCCCACTCCCCCTGCTTGTGCACTCTCTCTCTCTCAGTCAAATAAATAAATAAAATCTTAAAAAAGAAACTTTGACCCATTTTAAGCTTTGCTTTAACTGGGGTAGAGAAAAAATGGTTTTTATTATTACTGTGTGATAACTTCTTATTTCTTATGGATTCCACCTGAATTAGGCATCATTCCCCTCTTTCTTCTCAGAGTGTTCATCTAGGGGACCAGTGTATTTAAATGTTACTAACTGAGCATTTTATCTTACTGGATCTTTCGGCAAAGTTCAACAAAGCTGACCGCTGCCTCCTCCATCCACTTTCTTCTCCTGTTGACCATGACCTCCTTCTTTTCCTCCTAGCTTAGTAGTACGTCCTTCTCATTATCCTCTCCTAGTTCTTCTGTTTGAACTCTAAATGTCGGATTGTTTCCCAGGGCTTGGCCCTTCTTTTTAATCTACACACTCTTCCTGGGTGATTCCATCCAGTTCCATGATGTCTTTAAATACCCTTTTGTGGGGGGAGCAAATGGTTCTCAACTTTTTCTCTGTGGTCACAATACCCTAAAACACCAGAACCCTGTATCTAACTGCTTCCTGGACACCTAGACTTCAAGGTCCAGTAGGCATCTATGAATCGAAGAAGCCAAAAGGGTAGCTTATAGTTCTCTCCCTCCAGACTTGCACTCCTCCCAATAATTCACGATCAGAGTGTATAGATTTACTATTCACTTGCTTGCTAAAACCAAAACCCTCTGAATTATCCTTGATCATGCTCTTTCCCTCAGTTTGAGCTGCTGCTAATCCAATAGGACAATGGCTGTTGTCTTGGCAAAATATATGAGACAGTTCTTGTCATTCAGAGTTAGAAGAAGTTTCTCCTGACCATGAGAACCAATGTAGACACCCAGTTGTCTTCTAGTCTATTCTACCAGTTTAATTATCTGAATAGTTCTTATCTCCATCACAGACTTTTCTTATTTGCTATTTGTGGCGTTTCTGTCTCTTTCCCTGACGTTCGTGAGCCATTTAGTGAAATGGTTGTTGAGTGAATGAATGTTTGCTTGTTTGGTCGTTCATGCATAGTCATAAACACCTACGGAGGGTCGTCCGTGGTCCAAGCACTGTGCTAAGGGTATAGAGATGCCTGGTTGGCCTCACTGGTTTCACGGTTTAGTGAGGGAGTGAGCTGTACAAATAAACAATTACAGTATAGCCATAAAGAACTAAACAGTGGAAGCTTGTCCAAAATACAGAAGCAGCTTAGAACAGGATATGGTTAACTCTAAGGGCAAGCGTGGAGTTGGAGGAATCCCAGTAGAGGGATGATTTGTTTGGGTTTTAAAAAATGAAATGGGGGGGAGGGGTGGCGCCTGGGTGGCTCAGTTGGTTAAGCACCCGACTCTTGGTTTCAGCTCAGATTATGATCTCAGGGTCTTGGATCGAGCCCCACCTTGGGCTCTGTGCTCAGCAAGAAGTCTGCTTGAGATTCTCTCTCCCTCCCCCTCTGCCTGTCCTGCTCATTCTCTCTCTCTGAAATCTTAAAAAGAAAAAAAAAAAAAAGATGAAATGGGATTTTTCACATAAGCAATGGGAAAAGAATAGGGATTTCCAGACTGAGGTACTAGCATATGCCAAGGCACAGTGGTATACTGAATCTGGGGAATATCTGCGAGCATTTGTTCTTGTTGAAGCATGAAGTGTGCATGGAGAATGGAGGGAATCGAGCTGGCAAGGCAGGCCATGGGCAGCAAGGGCCTGGTTTTTCCTATTAGAAAGGTTAGACTTCATCCTGTGGGTAAACTAATGAATTTTGACAGTTTTTAAGGCAGTAAGAAATATGTTTACATTTTAATTTTAGAATTTTTTTTTTAAAGCTATAGTATGGCAGAGGGATTTAGAGGCAAGGAGACGAGTTAGGAGGGCGGGGTGAGGCAGCAGATGCCGGCTTGAATGAGGCAAACCTGTTGGGGAAGAAGAATACAGAAATGGAGAAAGAAGTCAAAGGTAAAGTCTGTTGTATTTGGTAGTCTGTGGAATGCAAAGTGGTGCATAGCGGAAATGAGGAGAGAGGATGACGCTGGGGTTTCTTTTTTCTTTCTTTTTTTTTTTTTAAAGATTTTATTTATTTATATGACNGAAATGGAGAAAGAAGTCAAAGGTAAAGTCTGTTGTATTTGGTAGTCTGTGGAATGCAAAGTGGTGCATAGCAGAAATGAGGAGAGAGGATGACGCTGGGGTTTCTTTTTTCTTTCTTTTTTTTTTTTTTTAAAGATTTTATTTATTTATATGACACAGAGAGAGACAGCCAGCGAGAGAGGGAACACAAGCAGGGAGAGTGGGAGAGGAAGAAGCAGGCTCCTAGTGGAGGAGCCCAATGTGGGGCTCGATCCCTGGACTCTGGGATCACGCCCTGAGTCGAAGGCAGACGCTTAACGACTGAGTCACCCAGGCGCCCCGATGCTGGGGTTTCTATCTCTGGATGCTAGGCCTCTGGGGTGACACCACCCAAAAACAGAGGGTACAAAAAGAGAACAGGTTTATATGGGAATAGTATTCATTTGATAAATACAATATGTAAAATGAGTGATTATATGTTATATAAATCTATCTAGACATATGGACATAGATATCTATTATATATCTCTCTACCTGTCTATGTATCTATAGACAGAAAGAGTCACTGTGCTTGCCCCTCCCCCACCTTTTAAAATGAGTTTAGTTTTAGACTTCTCAAGTTGGAGAATTTACAGGAAATCCACTGTAGGGTAAAAAAATATCAGCCTTTATGTTCAGATCTCAAAGTCAAGTCCTGATTTTGCCACCAGCTAAGTGTGTGATTGTATGATTTCTCTGCTTTTGTCTCCTCACTTCTGTCATTCTGATACCGGGATATTATTTCCAAGAGAAAGTTACCTTACGACTTTAAACCTTTCCTACTAGAACATATATTCCAGTTCTTCAGTCATTATCCATGCACTCAAAGAATAATAGNCCATGCACTCAAAGAAATACTAGGTCTTAGAAGGAGAGCATTTTAAACCAAGTACCCCCCGCGCCCTTCCCACCCTTGAGGTCCGCTCAGAAAACAGAGGAGCAAGAATTTGGTTTGTTGTAGTGATGTATGTTGGGATCAGCATCGAAACCTAGAACTCCAGATTTCTAGTACGCCATCTTGACCTACTTCTCAATGTGAGGATCCAGTATCCCCAATTCTGACTCTCCTGTGGTCCTAAAAGCCCATATGNGATCAGCATCGAAACCTAGAACTCCAGATTTCTAGTACGCCATCTTGACCTACTTCTCAATGTGAGGATCCACAGTATCCCCAATTCTGACTCTCCTGTGGTCCTAAAAGCCCATATGACTTTGGACATTTGGAAGGTACAGCTCCTTTTTTGTTGATTCGTCCTCTTTTGGAACAGGAATATGCTGAGGATGGGAGCAGAGGGACGTGCACCGGTGTCCCTCTCTGGCCCTTGAAGGGCTTCAGCATGAGTTCATGTAGCCCTTGGCGACACCTCTAGTAACTTGGGGTTTGCTTTCTAGAGACCCTGCCCTTTACTCCTTCCTGCATTCATATTCTTTTTACTCGACTTTCTACTAAAACCAGACCCAGATAGAGTAATGTGTGATTGTAAAGGAAGAGGGTCAACCTCAGTTCTGACATATATTTGCACATCCTGGGGTTTTAAACAAACAAAATGAGTGTTCATTGCTGATTCATGTTTTGCTTTTGGTCCCTAGATCCTTTTCTGCTACAGTCATGTGACATGTACCATGGTGACTTTCATCCTATAATGCATTCTGGGTGCTCCTAAATCTTAAAGCACTTTATAAAAATAAAACCATAGGTCTCATTTTTCTGATGAAGAGAGCAAGGCATAGAGAGGTTTTACAAAGTGATACAACAAATAAAGGAGGAAAAAGAATCCAGGATCATTTTTTTTTTCTTTCTCCATTAAATGATACTCTCTCTTATGCTTTTCTGTTGTCAAAAGCCCTCTCTACATTCTGTATTGTTAGGTCATCATCTCCTATAGTTTGCACAATACGATGTATTATGGATTGCTCACAAAGCAGCAGATATGAATTCTTTATAATGGATTTATTCTTTTCAATTTTTTGTCATCTTTGGGCTTAATAGAAATAGTGCAGCATGTTATATTGTGTGATCTGTTCCTAAATAGATAAAAGATTTCTGTGTTTTGAAGGAAACATTTATATTGGTTAATTTGCTGCATTGCCTGCAGGAATGTTAGTCTGCAGGAGGAAAACAACTGTTTCCTGACAAGATTTTCCTTAACTCTGCTAGAAACTCTTATTTTAACAGCAAAATAAAGGGAAGTAATCCATAAACAATTAAAGAATGGTATCTTCAGGAATGTTTACCACCCCGCAGACAGAACACCTAAGACTGTGAGATACAAAGGTGTCCTTTCTTACATGAAGAGAGGCTCTTTCTTAATCCCCTGCCCAGCTCGGAAGCCACAACACCAGGGCTGGTGTGAGTGTGCAGACGTGAACCTGGACATTTTCCCCATGGATATCAGGTTCCCCGCTCCCTTCGAGAGCCACAAGTCTAACTGTAATAGAAACAGAATGTGTGCTTTCCTTTAAGAAATTAAACGCCACTGTCCACAATGTGCAAAAGACTGTGAAATTGGAAGTGTGTCCCTGGAGTGGATGAAAAAAATAATAAGAAGTGGCAACTCAAAAACAGACTACTGGCAAATAATCAATTATCTTCTGAATTACTATACAAAACTACAGTTAATGTTGCCAGCCTGTTGGGGAAAGAGTCCCACGCAGGAGGCAGTCAGCTTAGACTGGGGAGTTGTTTTCATTGACTTCCAGGGTACCTGTGTGTAAACCCCTGCCCGGCCCGCGGAGGGGGGGGGGGCGTGACGCAACGTCAGGGCTCGCGTCACTGGTTTGCCGAACTAACTACGAAAGAGCAAACTCATCCAAAAAGAATCTGTTGCCTGTTTCATCTTTGTGGTTACAGTGTGACTCGCACAGCTTAATTTTTAAACCTGGGGTAACAGTTAAACTTCCTAAAGATTAAAGACTGGGTGAAGCTTTGCTGGAACAGCTCTATTTTATGAACTCGGGTGGAATCTATTTGGCCTCCAGATGGACTTAGAGCTGGCTTAAGCACAGGAAAACAGGAAAAGGAATGAGGTTTTACTACAGGCTGCGCGAATAGATAAAATGGGAAACTGAGACTGTTTTGGAAGGATGCCTATAATTAATAAAANACTATACAAAACTACAGTTAATGTTGCCAGCCTGTTGGGGAAAGAGTCCCACGCAGGAGGCAGTCAGCTTAGACTGGGGAGTTGTTTTCATTGACTTCCAGGGTACCTGTGTGTAAACACCTGCCCGGCCCGCGGAGGGGGGGGGGGCGTGACGCAACGTCAGGGCTCGCGTCACTGGTTTGCCGAACTAACTACGAAAGAGCAAACTCATCCAAAAAGAATCTGTTGCCTGTTTCATCTTTGTGGTTACAGTGTGACTCGCACAGCTTAATTTTTAAACCTGGGGTAACAGTTAAACTTCCTAAAGATTAAAGACTGGGTGAAGCTTTGCTGGAACAGCTCTATTTTATGAACTCGGGTGGAATCTATTTGGCCTCCAGATGGACTTAGAGCTGGCTTAAGCACAGGAAAACAGGAAAAGGAATGAGGTTTTACTACAGGCTGCGCGAATAGATAAAATGGGAAACTGAGACTGTTTTGGAAGGATGCCTATAATTAATAAAAGGGGGTGGGGGCAGTGCTAATGGCTGGCTGGCTGAGGTTTTGCGTCGGTAAAATTTTAAGAGAACCATAAAATGTATATATTAAAGTTTAATAAACAGTGAACATTCCGGATAACTTTCCAGAAATGTAGGCCCATGGAAGCATGTGAGAGCATTCAGCATTCCTATAACTGAAGAGGGCAATCATAGATGAAGCAGCTTTGGAACCCAGCTGAAAGAGAGATTGTGCAGGAAGGAAATGCTGCAGCAGAAAGATCTTCAATTCTCGTCGCCCTTGTCTCCTTCTTAAAATGGGGAGAAAACTTACCATTTTCAAAATCTGGCTACCAGAGTTTAAGTTCCCTTACTACAGAGTATGGGATATCCGCTCCTTAATAAAACCCGCACCCCTCCCCCACAGTCAGTCCTGACCACCTTCTGCCTGTCCCCTACCCTACACAGATTCACATGCACATGAATGTGATTACACCCATTTACAGATGAGGACACGGATGCTAACTGTCCAACAAGGACACACGATTAATAAGTGGCAGTACTGGGGTTTATCAAGTCACGGTTAGTCATTACACATTCCATCTCTGTTACAACGCAAAAGTCACTTTGTCTACAGGCCAAAGAATAAACTGTCTTTTTTACTGACATTTGAAATCACAACAGTTCTTCAGCAGCCTGCTAATTCACTCTCCCGTGATGTACCTATTCTTCATCTATTCTCCAGCCACTCCTTAGAAAAACATATTTTTTAAGTAGTTAATACAGGCGCGGCTGAAGAAGAAGATGACCACGATGAGAGCACAAAGGAGTATACAGTGAAATAGGTCTGCGTCGTTCCCTGCTCCGTGCTGTCCCGCCTCCGGGGTACCTACTTCCCCACGTTTGTAGGTTTTCTTCCTAAGTTAAAGATGCCTTGTATCCACTCCTGTCCTCCACTGCTTTTCTGGTTTACGTAGACGGGAGCACGCAGTACACGGTTAATCTCGTTGCTCATCTTCACTCCAGCTATTAGCAAAATCTCCGTCACTTCTGCCGAGTCCACCAGAGGTGAAATTATTTGCTTTGTTGCAATATGAGGGGCTGCATGAAATGAAGTCTTGACTTGACTCTTTCTCAACTCGTAAAGGAGAGAATATTCTCTCTTTGTATCTTGCAGGCATTATTAATTGATATGTTGTCAGCACTTCCATAAATATTTCTATGCTATAGTGATTTTTCTCATTGAAATGTATGCTGTGACAATTCAGCACATTTCTCCACCTATTAGATTAGATACCATCAGTGAGAAGAGAGTGAAGCAACTCTTACTAGGTACATCCATTCTTTCACGCCTAAATTACATTACACTGCATTGAATACTATTATGAAAGTTTGGAATCATATAGCCCTACAGAACCATTAGGCTACCCAGAGGCCTGGAGAGAACTGATAAATCTCTAAAGAGGGAGTTGACTCTTCTATACAATAAGATCAAAATCGTGATAAATTACTTTTCACTTAATCCTCCAATATTACAGAATATTACAATATACTGCCCCCTTTCTTGGTAATTTTCTTGTTCATTAGTACATCAACAATTGAATTTATGAGTTCTGAAGCTTATTGTTTATCTTGGTGTTTTGATAACATGACATTGGGTTGTTGTACTGTGCACAGTTGTCAGGCATATTGGGTGTTTCATTGACAATCTCTGCTAATTAAGGGGATTTTTGTACCCAACAAATGAAAACAAACTACTGTTCTGAGATACGCTTTTAAAAAAATCAGCCTATTCTTTTTGCTTTCTCAGAAAGCAGTTGATTTCTACCCTCTCATAGAATGACCAAAATATTTCAGTCCACTTAAGATGCCATTCTGGGAATAACTCAAGACATGAGTTTTCATTAGATTAAATATAGGGTTTCATTCAACATCTGGAGAAAACCTAGGTACATTCTTATGCTACTTGAAAGCTCTATTTGCCCAAGAGCTTGTGGATCACGTCTTCCAATTCAGAAGAGTATCTAGTTTAATTTTGCACAAAAAAATGCATTGGTAATGCATTTAGAGAATGCACTGGTTTCCCAAAGACAGAATTTCCTAGAAATTTAGGTTGGCAATTGTGGTTAATAGATTAGTTCAACTCAAATTGTTGAAGGAATGGTAGCTATGACAATAGAAGAGGGGGGTCCTTCCCAAAATATTTCTGCTTATTTTGTTCTGATTTTTATCATCTTGTATCTCATACTGTTTCCAAAAGGCTAATTTGGGGTTTTGAACAAATCTGTTGAACTTATTTATCATTCCTTCTGTAGATTTCTTTTTTGCATAGTTACCATAGAATGTGTGGATATTTAGTAGAGAAAGAAGAGATTTATGAACGTGGTCAGGTGCAGGGGAGGATTCATTTGTGGGTAAAGGTGGTGTGGCTGCTTTGACTCCTTCCTGGCTGTGAAACTATTTGCTGGCTACACATTCAAGAATGCTCACAGAATAATGAAACTGAGGCATGAGAGAACTGGTGCACTTAGGTAAGAGTTGCTCCACTCTTTTTTTACTGATGACACAGAAGAACCAGTGAAAGAGAAAGAAAGGGGAGCTGTTTCCGGGGAGGGCTGTTAATGTCCTCAGTGTGCCCATGTGCCCTGGAGGCTGGACCCATGGAATTTTCCACAGCCTAAGTCCTATCACTCAGTTCCCCTATAAAGAGGCAGACATCCCCCAAATGCCCCTGTGCAATGCCTCCAGAGTTCTACTTTGTAAGGAATCACTTAGGTACCATGAGCAATGGGTTCCTAACATTACCCTAATAACATCTATTTTCCAAAGGACAAATTATCCCTCCCAAGAAAGAGAATACTAAGATTTTTTTTTTTTTTAAGGTTCTGATGATGGTGGTTTTTCTAGTCCCTCCCTCTTTTCTTTAGTAGCTCCTACAGTTCATTGCCTCTCAGGAGACACCTAGAATGGGCAAATAGTGTTGTTACTCCCAGGTTGTAAGTTTATATTAAACCTGGGAAAACGAGCTCTAACTGCGGTTTTCACTTCATTCTTTAGCTTCCAAATCACAAAATTATTATACATACCTACAGTTTTTAGAATGTCAAGTTGAGTACATTGTGTACCGTATATTCTCTTTTTCTTTTTAAGATTTTATTTATTTATTTGACAGAGATAGAGACAGCCAGCGAGAGAGGGAACACAAGCAGGGGGAGTGGGAGAGGAAGAAGCAGGCTCATAGCAGAGGAGCCTGATGTGGGGCTCGATCCCACAACGCCGGGATCACGCCCTGAGCCGAAGGCAGACGCTTAACCGCTGTGCCACCCAGGCGCCCCGTGTACCGTATATTCTATTACATATTTGTGAAATCTTTTTTTATTGAAGTATGAAGAATTCTCCCTATTTTCCACACGATTTGGCATGATCTACTAAAAATGTATCATAGGGAATTCCACCTCTCTCTTACCCCCATAGTCTGGTCAAGTGAAAGAACTCCTTGCTTACATACAGGCTTCTCTTAATTGCACTAGTCTTCTGCCTTGTCTTATGTGACTATTATAGAATTCTTGAAAGTTCTTGAATTTTCAGCTTTACTCAGATAACTTTGGGAGAACCCCACCTAAACACATGCACGGGCACACACACATAGACCCATCTGTCTGACACTCTGATCCTTAACATACCCTAACATCACACAAGCATATGCCTCTCCTGACACATTCTATGCATTGCATGCTAAAATATTCCATTGGAATTTATCAAGTTTATGTTTTCAGGCTAGTCATTTATCATTACAGACCTATTGTATCATCCCTGCTAATTAAATTTGTTGTGAGTGAGGAGGCTTCCTACAACAGAGTTCTATGATAGCTTCAAATTGAGCTGAATAAAAATCAGTGGGGATTAGAGAAAGGTGGTCTTGACATCAAAATAGCATTAGATTTCATATCCTCATTGGAAATGTTATTTCTTTTCTGGAACTCTCTCTTCCTTCATCATTGTAAGAAATGAGATATGCCTTGGCACTCATATGTGTATGTGTGTGTGTCTCCTGGAGTGGGGTCTAGTAAAACCAGATTATTTGGGTGGACAGAAGAAAAGTACAGATTTGTTATTGTTTGCTTTTAGTCGACTGGACTTTTAAAGATGGCCATCTTTATGTTTTCCATTTATAGTGTAAACCTGCTTATCCATATACTTTCAGATCAATAAAAGAGTGGATATTTAAAAATATCCATGGTAGCCAACAGCTGGAATCATGCCAGGCATCTTTACATTTTAAATTCTTCCTGGGCTCTAGGTAGAAGAGGCCAACTTTCCTTTTGACTCAGCAGGCAAGTTTTACTATGATAAGAGTATTGCTATTTTAAAAAGCAGCTCTTGACAATCTAACTCCAGAAAGCATTCCCACCCTGTGAAATAGTACAGAGGCACCTGCTTCCTTATTGATGAAACACTGGAAAATAATGCCTGTGAGAAGCAATTTTAATCATTTGGTAGCTTAGTGTCTGACTCCTCAGTAGGTTTCTAACCCAACTGCCATGCCAGATCTAGTGTCCCAGTTTTTCTGACTGGGCAGGTAGAGGCAATCTAATCATCTCAGGGTTGGCACACAACAGAAATTTGGCTTGATGGACCCCTCTAAGGGTGAGGCCTGACTTGGTTGGCTACAACTGGGGGCTGGATTTGTTCTAAGCATCTGTTCAGCCTTTCAGGTGTTGTGGGATACCTTCCTGTTTTTCTCACTGCTTCATTATGACCCAAGTTTCATTTCTAATCTAGTTCTGATTTAGAGTAGCATGTCACAGAGCTTGCCCTGAAGCTTCTGGATGTTTAGAACTCTGGATCTCCAATAAACAGTATGAGGTGATCATTTGTCAGCATCAAGAAAAAGTTTATCTCTGGATATCTCTAAGGGTGAGAGTCAGCAACCCGTGGGTACTATTAATTAATTAATTAATTATCTTACAGATTTATTTATTTTGTACGTGAATAATCTTGGAGAGATATATTTTTATGTATCTGATTATTTGCAGAAGGAAAACTACTTATTCCTAATCTGAGTCATTTGCTCCGAAACAGCATTCTTAACCTTGATCTAACTTGACATTGTTGAAAGAGTTGTTATAGAAGGTGTTGAAGAAGCAATGAAAGCCTCCCTAGCTCAGGTCACTTACTCTGTAAGTACTCCAGGATATTAGTAGAACCTTTGCAGGTATAGATCTCAGTGTGTGTGTGTGTGTGTGTTGTGTACTGCAACATATGTTTCATTATAGGAGACATTATAAACATTAGAGCTTACACTATGTATTTCTCTGTGAGAAACCAAGCTTATATGCGGGGAAAAGATAGCATCAGCCTCAAGAGTCTGGAATATATCAGACTTGCCAATGCAGCATATCACAATGAATTCATTAGTCACAAATTATAAAAATGTGATTACCTTTTCAGTGAGGAGGATATGATTAGTGACAAAAGGTAGTGGCAGAACTTGATGGTGGAGGATAGGAACACGGAGGGAACGTGGTATGTGTGATGTTTCCAAACTGTGTATCCTGTATTTTCAGGCTCAACTGACAACATATCACGAGCTGTAAAGCTATTGCCATCTATTTTTGTTACACCTCATACTACATTATCTAATGATTAATTGTGATTTGGTTTCCAACATTGGACTGTGAGGTCCTAGATATTTTATTTATATATCTCTGGAATCTGTCAACGATTGGCACTTCATACACATGAGGTTTGTTAAGTAAATGTGTAGGAGCCATTTGGGCCACCGACTGTATCCAGGTCATGATTTGCCAAGTGCTGGCTACTTCAGCTCGAAAAGGGTCATGGCCTGAGATACCATATTTTCTAGTTGAAAACCAGTTCTTAGAGAAGAACAAAAAGTCTCTTGAATATGCATTGTGTTTGTGTGTGTGTATGCGTGCAAATACATACATATATTTTTAACAAAGTACATTTTAGAATGAAGTCTTAAGATAACAGAGCTGGTAAAGCTCACATTAGAAACCCCTGGTCCAACTTCTAATCTCAGGCTTCAGGGTCCTCCAAAATTTATCAGTCTCTGGATTGGATTCTTCTATTTTTGGAAATTGATAAAATATCCCCACTTCTCTCTTTTCTTTACATTTGTTAGGTAAAATGATTAAGTGTGAGGGCTTATGAAAAATAATGAGGCATAGAGACTCACACATATGGAGGTCCGTTCCCTTGTTATGAAGCAATCCTAATCCATTCATGGTGATGCGCTTGGTGCTTAGAAGTTACATACAGCATTGAGTTACACCCCAGTTCATAGTACTAAGATTGAAAGTGGGTCAAAGTCCCAACTGCCCTAAACAAATAGTTACATGCTCTTGAGGATGAATGGGATCCTGATTGTCACCATCTTTGTCAATAATGTATCTTTTCTTAACACGACTGGTGCTAAGTATGTGCCAAAATTTAAAGCTAAATAGCATAAGGCCCTTGGCTATAAGCAATTACAATTTTACAGGCACTTTGGATCATCCCAGTCTACTCTCCATTCAAACACAAATGATTATACAATATATTAGACATTGTGCAACATCCGGTCCAGGATTCAGTAATGTGATCTCCATGATAGTTCTAGAAATGGAATGAAATCAGTGATAGGAGGTGGGAATAAGAACAGCAATTAATGGAATTAAATGGGAAAGCTCCTTTTTCAAATCCTCAAGATTAGTCACAGGTCAAGACTCTTACATACTCAAAATGAGACCTGTGGACGCTGTAGCTCTCAGATTCTTTTTATATTCATATTAGCTCTTGGCTCCAGGTTACTGAGACATCTGTGCAAACTTAAGTCCACACCATAGATTGTTTAGGTAACATCGGACATAGACCTTCAGAACATCGTGGTGCCTTTCTGTGATTTTCAGAACAAAGGAAAAAGGAAAAAAAAAAGTGTCCATAAAATGTTCCTAAAATAGTAAGAAAAAAAAAGGAAAAAAGAAAAACCTCCTGAAAAGTGCATTTCTTTTGCATAAAATCCGTTTTTCATTTTGCACTGACTTCCATCTTATGGACAGAGATTCATGGGTAAGGGGAAGGTGTTGCTCTGAATGAACTAAGGTTACATAAATATTTTAAAATTGCAAACTTAAAATAGATAACTTTCTGATATAAAACATTAGCAATGATATTTTAAAATATTAATACTAATGTTTTAAGGTAATCAATAAATCACAAAATATGCTGAAAACATAATTCGGTCCTGGAAAAATTGATAATGTTATTGCCACACAATTTTATCCATACTAGAAGCAGTAATATATGAAGCTTTAAATAAAGCTTTGATTTTTTTTCAGTTTTCCCTCATTGATAAAGTCTTTTTGTTGTCTTATAGCAACCTTATATTTCAGTAAGAGGAAATAGTGCATAAAGCTCAAAAACTGGACTGAGTATTTTACAAGGCTAGGGATTTGTGTCTATTTTTATTTGCCACTGCATCTTTGGTGCCTAGCACAGGGCCTGGAATGTGATAGAAATAGTTAATATTTATGTATTATGTAAGAGTTGTTCTCAGCACATTACATGGATTAGCTCATTTAATCTTCACATCAATCCTATGAGTTGGTGCCACTTTACAGATGAGAAAACTGAGGCCCAAGTCGGTGACTTAAATTGCCAGAGGTCATATGATTAGTACATAGTTGGATTAAAATCCAAACTTGGACATCTGGCTCCAGACTTTGCCTCTTAATTACTATGCTGCTAGACTGTCTGCATTAGAGAAACTTTAAATGCTAAATGAATAAAAGAAATGGGAGTGAGTAAACATGAAAATCTATCTTTTTCTATTAGCAGTCACCACCTCAATGTTTTCAAAAAAAAGCATGATGGCACAGGACATACATATTTATTAAAGCAAAGTGGGTATGGGTATGTTTGAGAGGGCATGTCAGAAGACAGGCAGTGTGAATGAATTTAGGTCTTTATGAATTCTTCGAGGTCATTTATATATGTAATTATCTAATATTTATTAAGGTTATGATGAGCAAGGTAATGTTTTTGAAGTACTCCCTTCAAATTAATACATATGAATTATATGTGAGAGACCAATAAAAGGAGTGGGCCTTAGTGAGAAGGAAAAAGAATTGATCAAAATATTTGTCTCAGGCAAAATCAATTAGTATTCTTTGTGCTATAGTAATTGGCCAATTCCTACATGTGCTATTTTGCTAATGTCACTCATTTCCTGCAACTTCTAGTTTTCTTAACCTATAAAATAGGAATGATAATTAGAATTGAGTTTGAGGACCACTGAAAATTACTCAGCAAATACAGACATTTTTGAGAAATTATGGATTAGAGTGTTATGGAAGTTCAAAGGGTGTTTGTGAGACCCGCGTCATGGGAGTGGGAATAATTCATACTTTTCTTCTTAAGCAAGCAAAAGTCCCTGAACTTTTTTAGCAGGCCATAAGCTAGCTAGGTTCAAAAGGAATTTTAACTGTGTAAACATTGAAATTGAGATACTATGTTATTGTCTAAATTTCGGAGAATATATTTGCCCATAGTAATTTCATAGTCAGTTTATCAATTTATCTAATTTTTTGGTAAAATATGTTAGCAGTATAGAAAATCCTATCCCTAATTGCTAATCTTGCAGATTTATTCTTAACACTTTTATTTGGTGAAAGTGTGTGTGAGTGTACGTGTGTGTGTGTGAGTTAATGGATATTTTCCTGTCACTTTCCTCTCCTTTGTAGAATTCTCTTCTTTGAGTTGCCTGACACTAAGTGATATAAATTTTTAAATATAGGCAGAAAAGCTGTTATTTTTTATTTAGCTTTTACTGTGTAATGGAATTTGTGACAAGATTATTTGCCACAATGTTATTTTGTGTCTTGATTAGTGTTCTTTGTAAAGGACCCCGAGATATGTGTACAAAAGGCACTGTATGAGCTGTGAATGGAGGGGCAAATGACCTTCATTCAAATATAGCCAAGTAGTCATTACCAAAGTTTTCAGCAATTTGAACTGCCTAACTAGAGGCATGACAACAGTAATTGTGGATGTCCTTAAAGGATAGCTGTATACATTTTGATCAGTGAGTACCCTGAGTTCACTTTGAAAGAAGCAGTTATTACTAGGTATAAGTTTTGCTTGAATTAAGTCCTTTACAATTGGCATTTTAGAAACTTCTTGGGTAGCCCACGCCGACTGAATATCTTCACGCTAACAACAACTTGGCCCGGTGTTATACAGCAGAAATATGTTTGCCGACACTGTAAGGACTTGCTATCTGAAGTCTTTTATCTCCCAAATAGACGAAACTGAGCTCAAAGGCAATGCCAGTATTGCAGGTGTTTGAGTTAGACAGTGGCCACCAGCAGAGTATCAGCGATGTAAACTTTCTCAGGGAAAGGTTAGCTCTCATTTTTAAAAGCATTACATTTTTTATTGCACATAGAAAAAAAAATTGGCTGAATATTGAAGGTCCCCGAGCTGGGCAACCCCGTGGCTCCATCTTCCACCCTCAACATTGCATGGTGCATCTCCCAAAGTACTGATTTTCTCAGCTATTCCAAGGGTAAAATTTTTTGTTTTCAAACCAAGTCAGACTCAGAACCCAAACTATAAAATGGATAAAAGCAACGAAAGGATAGTTTCCAGTCTTTAGCACTTGTCAGAAAATACTTAATTGCAGTATCTGTAAAACATCCCTTGCTGGATTGGTGCAGACCCCTTGTTCCCACTGAGCCCAGTTTGAAAACCACCAGGCTGTCCACTGGGCAGAGAGCTCTTTAGAACAGAAGCTGTACCTTTAGTTCCTGTCACGATGTTGCAAGGAAGTCAGTACCTAACTAAAGACTTCTTCATCTAGGATTTACTTATCCAGCTATCCCAGACACTGAGCTTTATGTGAGGGGGCACACGCACTTCGTTCCTCGGAAAGTCCTGCAAACTCTCGCTTTGAAGCCATGTTCTTTCTTCACAAAGCTCATGTAACTTGGCTGTCAAGTTTTCCATGCCTCCTACAGACAAGAGACAGCCTCACAACAAGAGAGAAGCAAAATATATAAAAATCCGAAAGAAGAGCATGTACGTAACTGATACACATACATCATTTGGGGATCATTTTAATATAGAATCAAGTAAATCTATGCGTCTCTGAGTGCCTATTATATCACAATACATTGCAGCTGCAACGTAGGTATCAGTAATTATGACGACCCGTTGCTTACGTAGGTTAAATAATGGTGCATCTTGCCATTTTTAAAAGTGCAGCTATGCTTAAGAAGGGTTTCCGTCACCGGTAATTAAATGCCATGCCTCTCTGTGTGTGTCAGTCTTCCTCCCTTCTTCCCTCTCTTCCATCTCCTCAACCTGCCCGGTGTAATAGAATGAGTCGATCATTGGGGCTGTGAAATGAAATCTGTGTTCAATTTCTGGCACTTTCACTTTCTAGCTAGGCGACCTTGGGCAATAATGTTACTCAGTAATGTTATACTCTGTTTGTCAGTGTAGTGATGAGGTTTAATGAGATAAGTGGTGGGCAATTTAGTTAGTACTTTTCTTTCACGCTCAACAGGGATAAACTTCAGTTACTTATAGTTTTTCATCTTCTAAATTTCCTCTTATAAACGCAGTATTTATGCCATGTTACCTTAGTTTTGGTTACTGCTGCTTCACAGATCACCTCAAAACTTGGCTAAAACAATAACAGTGTATTATTTTTCCTGATTATGGGAGCTGACTGGCACAGATAAGCAGTTCTTCGAGGTGATATTGGCTGAGGCTGCCGTCATGATGACATGTGCTGGAATGTTCGGTATGGTCACTCAAATGTCTGGTACCTTGGCGGGACTGTGGGAAACTCGAGCTCAGCTGAGACACTGACCAGCCTCATCCCCTCACCGTGGCCTCTCCATGTGGCCTCTTCACGAGGGTAGCTCCTTCTTACATGAAAGATTGGGCTCCTCAAAGTGTAAAAGCTTAACATCTAGAACTGGCCCGGTGCTGCTGCTATGGTATTCTGTTGTGGAAAGGGAGCCAGGGTCCGTCTGACAGCTCACTGTTGGAGGTGACTGAAGAAAGGCTGGGAAGTGGGGTTGATTGAAGGCCATTTTGGAAACCAGCTACCACAGTATTCTTTTTCTAATTCTTTGTCCCTGGCTTATCCTCAGGACCCTGATAATGTTGGACCTTACTTAGCATTACAGATGAGTCCTTTTTACAATTCTGCTTAATTTGGAAGTGAACAATGCTGGCAACTTTACAGGTATCAACCTATGAGATGATTGCCTTTGGTCTAGCTTCAAGAAAGTTTGTTCCAGGGGTGCCCGGGTGGCTCAATCGCTTAAGCGTCTGACTTTTGATTTTGGCTCAGGTCATAATCTCAGGGCTGTGAGATCGAGCCTGTGTTGGGCTCTGGGCTCAGCAGGGAGTCTGCTTTAGATTTTCTTTCCCTCTCCCCAACCCCTCCTGCATGTGCTCTCTCTCTAAAATAAATAAATCTAAAAAAAAAAAAGTTTGTTCCAATGTTGATGAGTATCACAGCCCATGAATAAAATAAATATAGTATATTTTTATATAGGATTTGCTTTATAAAAAAAGAAAAAGCCTACCAATTTGGTGTTACTACCAAACCATCCCAATCATAATGAAGTTAGTTATGAATTGGGCCATGGTCCTTTTAAAATGAAATTCACTTTCTCACATCCTTTTCATAGAGGTCCACATTAAAAATGGCTAGAACAAAAAGAATGGGGAAATATTTTGCTGTTAAACTCAAAATAAAAACTTACAGAGTACGAGAGTACTGTAGATTACCACCAGTTTTCTGAAATGAGTTATTTTGTCCAGATTATTCTGATATTTCAGTTTTGATGTATTAAAAAAAAAAAAGGTCATTAGTCCTTCCACAAACTTAAAATGTTTCTGAGTTAGAGGCCTCTGAGAATCAGATGGACCCTATGTTAGAAAATGCCCATATGCTCTAAATTTTGCATACAATATCAAGGGTTTGCAGCTACAGTCAAATGTATCCACGAATCCCAGGTTAAGAACCCCAGTTGTAAAGGTCATTAAATCCCTAATGAGAGCAGAAAGATAAGTTTCTCTTGATATGTTATTTCCGAAGGCAGAACTTAGCCTACTCTTTACAAAGAAAAGTTACTCTTTCAACCATGTAGATAATCACCATTCTATTAAGAATATTACACCCGTTCCATTCTAATCATCTTATTCGGAGGTAAGGGGGATGTAAGGGCCAAAATGAAAGAAATACAACCAAAAATAAAATTAAGAAGTTGTGGTTTAATTCACCTCTGTTTCTGATGGTTCAGAGCCTTCATTAATGTTTGTAGAAGGAGCACAGGGATTTGGACTTCAGTACCAGGTTTAAGGTGCTGCTCTTGGGCCTTGGGCAAATCCTTTAAGCCCCCCACTGTCTCTCCCTTTCTGCCTGCTTGTGCCTTGCCTGAGGCAGGCTGGGAGGGGGGTGGTCTCTGTGTGTGTCTCTCTGACACTTTCTTTGGCTTTTTCACTCACTCATCTATCACACTCTCTTACCCTCTGTCCCTCGAGCCACCACATTCTCTCTCTCGGTCTCCCTTCTACTCTCTTCTTACATCTATACATATATACGTACATACGTATCTGACATAAAAATATTTCTAGGGACCTCACAGAGATCTGGTGACAATCAAACAAGATGACTCAAATGCTTTTAGAGTATTTTATACTTTTTACAGTGCAGGTGTATTTAAACAGTTCTTACTTTGTAAGACTTGTTACTGAAAAACAGTTTGTGGTGGAAAACACAGAGCTGGTTGGGACACTTAGGTTCTAGTCCTGCTTTCACTAATTTGCTGTGCAACCTGATGTAAGCCTGTAAACCTCTGGAAGTCTCTGTCTCTTCAGAAATGGCAGGCAGGCCTTAAACTAGCTGAGCTCTGGGCCCTTTCCCAAGCTCTGCTTTTCTGCTTGTGTCTCTACTCCAGCAGACTGGGGAGAAGTGAGGGTTTTCCCTATTTTTATCAGATTATGATCTGATTCTTGGGTACTTTGATGCTGGTGGGTTCTATTTATGCCCAATGAATGGCACAGATGAACCCTCCCCGCCTCTACAGCTGGTCTCATGGGACTGTTACCTGGGAGAACTAGACACCCACATTGTTTCTTTTTCACAGCCATCAAAATAACAGCTTTAAAAAGCATCTGCAGATTACATTCCTCTGGGGGCAAACTTTCCTGATGTTTGTACTCAGTTTTAATTGTAGGAGGAAGCCTTCTCTGTTTGGCTCATCTATTTGATATATTGAATTTACCCAAAACAGACGGGGCCCTTTGTTCTAGCACTTTGGCAAATTGGCTTATGCCATTTTGTAACCTTTCAAGCTTTTATGTTGTTAAGTTGCAAAGCTCTCTGTGTTCTTATTGCTAGGTTGGTGTTGTCTGGGACGCCTGTATCCATACCAAAAGGGAGCCCTGCTCCTGTAATTGTGGCAGTGTTTACTTCTTCCCATCAGTGTATCTGCTCTCTTTTCTGAAGTAATCACTATAATTACACTTCTTCAATGAGTTGCGTTCTATTGTGTCACCAGGCCTATCTGCTAAACATCACTGTGTTTTTCTTCTCTGAGTGCTCTCAAATGGGGAAAGTGAGATGTGTTGGCAAGCCACCTTCAATCAAATTAATGGGAGACCAATGTATTGTCAACAGAGATGGTGGCGGTCCCTATTTATCCTGTTCCAACAGAATGGTACAGAAACTGACCTAATGTTTATAATGAAGTGTTTATTTGGTCAAGAGGTGCATATATATGCTAATCTTTAAAGAACAATAATAAAATATATTTTCTTACTTCTTTGACTTTACTGTCATGTCAATGGAACATGCTACAACTATGTTTTTGTAAAAAAAAAAGAAAGAAAGAAAGAAAGAAAGAAAAGAAAGAAAGAAAGAAAGAAAGAAAGGAGATGAAGTGTTTGGATTTATCATTGTAAAATTTTGGATATACCAGGACTCCCATGGCTTAAAAAGTAAAATGTTAGTTATGAGCCCCTATCTTTTTAGCTTATTACCTCAGTGTATGTTTTCAATGAAATGCATAATACTTCTAAGACTTTATTATAGAGTTTCTAAGTAACATGGAAACAATGGCTTATGCCTTTAAAAAATACACATTACAATCCTTGAGTCATTTTAATTTTAGTTAACAAAAAGAGAATGCAATAGAACAAAGGCATTTATTTATATAGTAGCCCTATGTTAAGTTAGCCCTATAATACAGTTGTAGATTTCTGTGCACATTTATTTATTGGATTTATATTGCTCTTGATTTGATGGTACAGCAAAGCTTCAACAACCAGAAAAGGAAATTTTCCATCCATTTACCAAAAGCTATATATCCCAAATTATATATTTATTTTAATACTCTTATGAACAGAAGTAATGAAAAATAATAACTTTCATCCTTAATTTGTATTGGAAATTGCTATATGATAGTAATCAAATTAAACATGCAGATATAATCCATGCTCTGGATTTCCTAATGACTTATTCTTACTGTTAGAAATTTGGAGGATCGTCTCACATGTACGTGGAACTTTGGTTCTCCAATTTATAGAAATTAGAGAATGACTGACCTGGACATACACTTTTTCTTACGTAGATGATGAGGATTGGGCCCCAACCCATGTTTTATAAGTATATGTAATTGTAAGTCAGACCTCATATTCCATGCAGACAGTGTGTTCATGGGAACAAGCTTAGAGTAGATCTTAATATTTTTATGTAAGGTATTTAAATAGATCATTCTGCAGACTCACCTGAAAAAATAACCAACACAGCTAAAATGATACTTCTATGAGAAGATATTCCTGATCTACCAAAGGGGCTCTTCCAAGACAATCCATTCTAACTCGTAGGCTGATGACATCACAGTAGTATATTTTCTTTTTGAAACAATATCTAAAAGCATAAAATGCAGGAATGTTCCATTTAATTCCTAAATGAAATGCATAACATTTGGATGAGGAAAAACAGCATAACTGCAAATGCTTCCCCTTTTATGGGAACTTTTTTATGGGAACTTTAATGGCCAACTTTTCTCTATAAATGACTGTGGAGTCACTCCAAAAGATTATATTAACATAATCTATTAGTTTTTTTATCCAATAGAACATAGCAACTGGAGAAAAAAAAATGTTGTTATTTTAAGAAGATTTTAAAATAATTTCTCCCTCCAAAGCTGACACTATATAAATGAATTTTGCATCTCAAGACATTTCCATAAAGTTTTAGACCACCAGAGATAAGGGTACTAACCAGGGAGATTAATTAGTGATTAGCTAATGGTTTCTGTTAATTACTATACTAATAAATTTAGTGTTGTTTACATTTTATATTTAATTTAAAAATTTGTTGTACTGTATATGGTGACTAGAATTGTATTTATAGATTGGTTCTTTGGGCCCACTCATTTACTTCCTTGTATAATTAGTTACAACTGTGTTCTCTAAGTCTGACTTATTCTCAGATGTTAATTTGCTTTTAGAACCTCTCCTCACATTTTGTTGTTAAAAAAGATTCATCAGAGGAGACTAGTTAGGTAACACAGTTAAGGCCTGTTTTCTTGTAACTATAACCACCTTTACCTCAAAACATTATTTCAGGGGGATGACCATGTGTCATTTCCCAATCAAGGGACCTGGGTTAGACGCCTGCCCTCACACCTGCTAGAATATGGGGAAGCGAGAATAAGATAGGGGGTGCAGTAGCTCAGGGTCAAGGAGCCAAAGGACTCCTCTGCTCCCCATGGCTATCCCCATGGCTTGAAAATGAGAATGTGACAGGAGAGGTAGAGAACCCTGTCTAGGAAGCATGATAACCTGATTCCTTTTTCCTTGTTTAATTTAATCCTTGCTAAGCTCTTTCCAGCAACTTCACTTTATTTGTAATATCTTGGCACTGTTGACATATTTTTTATGTGTTTGCATATGTTTTCTTTGCATGCTGCTGTCTAGTATACAAAATGGAGGATGTTTAGACGTAAAGTGTTCTTGGTTGCCAGTGCTCGGGCCCTTCTTGAATGGAAGCCAACTTCATTTCTGACCATGATTATACCACAGTGCTCATGATCTAAGTACATTTCTTTTCTTGAACACACCATAGCCTTTACATATAAAGCCTTCACATACAGTGTTACGTCTATCTGGAATGCTGTTCCACTTTTCCATTCTACGAGACTTAGATTTATTTATTCATCTGATACGCAATTAACGAGCAGCTACCATGGGCCAAGAACTGTGTTAGCTAGTGGTGACAGAAAGATGACTTATATTCAGTCATTGCCTTTGAGAAGTTAGAGTTCTGACAGAATCTATAACCAACCCTACTGTGCGTTATTAGGTGTTCCTTGCTCTGAGTACTCATAGTATTTTATACATTTTACGTTGTCTTAGATAAGGCATACTCTGCTACCTTCCCATTTCTCTAGTCCCTAGAGTTAGTTTCTTAGCATAACATTGTAGAAATAAAGAAGGCCTTTGGGATGGTCTAAGCTAACTCCATTTATAGAGGAGGAAACAAATGATCAAAGGGCTAAGTGAACACAACTAATTACTTGAGCTGAGACGAATAGCCCAGACTTGTTTTCTCCTAAATCTAGCATTGTTGTCACTGTCCCTCCGGGTTTGCAAGTATTTCTGGAAGCTTTTGGGAAGCAGTCTTTACTTCTCTTGGATTACTGGGGTGCTAGTCATTAGCATCAGCCTAGCCTAACAGTGTGTGAAACGATACCGTAATGGCTAAAGACGGAATGTTCTTTCAGAAAACAAACTCTCAATGGGCATTTTACATGCTGGGAGTCATGAATCAGCCATTCCCAAATGACCTAAGCCAGAATAGTCTATAGTGACAGAAAAGGAATATTTAATATTTCTCTTACCTAAAATGACAACCAAATAAGTCTATCCAATTAGGTTGGTATATGATTATACCACAACAGATTCATAATGCAGTTTTGAGAGACAAGTGTTCTTTAACTGAAATGCATCATCCTGAATGCATAACCCCGAATTCTGCTGGAAATCTTTGGAGCCTGAGTGGTCCAAAGAACATAGGTTCTATGAACACATGGACCTCAGACTTCCTTACTAGACTTTAAGTGGAAAATGAAGGATAAGCTCATCCCTACTTGTTACCAACACAGATCGTGGTACTATTCTAAGAAGCATATTTTGTGTCTCCTACATCTGATTAATTGTTAAGGGTACCAGCCATGGGATTTACTGCCATTGCAATTCTGTCTTCTTTTTCCTCATCAGTTTTCCACCTCCTTTGCCTCTGGAGGACTATCTTTGAAATTAGGATTATGTTCTAGCATACGGATTTTTAATTTTCTGAAAAGGTATAAAGCAGCCAGGATTGGATAATGGAAAGCTCCCCAGACTGGTGCAGGAGTTCTCAGGTCTCATTCTGGTATTGCTGCTCTGGAGGTCTAAGAGCTCCGGGTCTCCCTCCCCCCCACACCCAGGTGTAAGATGCAGGGGCTAAACGAATGGCTTTCAAGTCCCTTCAAGCTCTGTGATTCAGTGATAGGAAATTGAAGCTTTTGCTGTTAATTTTTCCATTGATTTCTGAGAGTCTCCTTTAGTCATCCCTGACTCTGAAATAAGTCAAATACAAAAAGAGGATGATGAAGTTACTGTAGACACCGTCTTTAAATAAACTTTAAAAAACTGCACAATCCTAGCTTTTCAAAATGAAGTTGGAACACAATCCATGTTCAGAGAGTTGGTAATTAACATGCACTGTGTAAGCAGCTACAGCGGGCCACTCTTCCTTACTAATATATAGCATAGTTTGTCAGTTCAGTGGTGAACGCTTCCAGTTTCGGGAAGCCCTCTGGGTAAAGCCCTGCTTAGCAGGTTTAATGTGAAGAGTTGGTGTCATCCTAATCAGCTGTCCCTGACAGAGTAAACATGGTTCCGTCTGTGCTGTCCCTCCCTGGCTGGCTGTGGGTTTCCAGCCCACTGAGCACTTGATGCCAAACAGTCTGTTAAGGGACAAGGAAGAGACTCTTTGGGGATCCCTGGTATTTATCGCTGTTTAGGAAACCTGAGGTTCAAAGGGCCAGGGCTCATAGATACCAGTTTTATTCTAAATATTCGATCAAGGACATGTTGAGGGATTTTGGCTTTTTTGGCTTTTTGTCTTTAGCCTAAGATGACACTGCTGTTCTGCTCAGGTGTGTTTTTGTTAACCCTGTCTTTTGTGTAACTAAATATAGTTCGAGGACCTGGCATACAATCAAAACTGCTGGATTTTTTTTTTTTTCAAGTCTTGATTTGTTTTCCAGCTCTGAGATGGAAGGGAGATGTTGCTCACATAAGAAACTTCATTTCCAGAGAAATGAATCAAATTGCTTTTTAAGTACAGACTCTTAAAAGTATAAAACATATTTAAAGTCAGTTGTTACAAATGATTGTGTGTTTCCTGAGCAAAAATGTATAAAATAAAAACAACTGAAACTTAATTGTAGAAACCCATGTGTAGACACACACGTCACTCTCTATATTAGGGAGGTGGGGTGGTAGGGGGAGGTGCGCTGTCGAAAGAACACGGTACAATGAGTAGCTGGTGGAGGTTTTCACGAAAATGATTAGGAACAGACTGAATCTTCTTAATTCTTGCATTCTTGTTCCTCAGTTCAAAGTGGTGAAATTTTCGAGTTCAATATGTCCTGTATCTGTTAACGTGATTAATCCTATTATTTTTTCATAATTAAAAAGCAGTTTACTATTTTATAATGATGTGCTAATTCTAGAACACATGGAAGTTTTCTCCAAAAGCTTTTTATTTTAAAAGTAAATGTAAAGGTAATACGAAGCCTCCTGCAGGAAGCCCTTCCTTTACACGTGTACAAGTGTGTGCCGTATCTGTAGTTTCATATGAAATAGCTTTTCAGCAGAATAGTTATTGTAACACTAAAGAGGACACTAGGATAAGAAGGAGGAGGAGGAGGAGGAAGAAGAATACAATAAGAATTGTTTGAAAATGTGTTAATTAACCTAACTTCATACCTAAAATATTCATGTGTGTATCTATTTATGTTTACAAAAAACTAAAATATTAGACTGTCAGGTGAACAGCAATAAACTATGTAGGTAAAGTACAAAAGGAATCCCCGGTGCATTTTAGTCGTCCCTGAAAAATTTAGAAGAGACAACTTTTATTGGTTGAAGAATAACTGATTTCGTACTTGAAAAATAATGCCTTTTGGATTTTTGTTGCTTTTGTTCATGGTGTAACTTTTTCCTATTTGGTTTCAATGTATCTGTGCTCATTCCCCACTGAAGAGAGTAATGGAATTTTCAGGAATATCTTGAAAATGCACATCAAAACAAATTGTGTCTTTAAAACAATGTATCTGAGGAGCTATATCCAGGGTTTGAGTGGACTGTTGGCCTCAGAACACTGTAGGAAGTGATTATTGTAGCAATGGAGGCTGAATTTTTTTTCTTACAAAGATCGGAGGGAACACAGTATAAGCTTGCCATGTGTAATTTATCCTGGGTAGAAGATTTATTGCCTTTAAAGTAATCTGCACAATAGAGCCTGTAATTATAGATTGTAACAAATGCATCAGGGCAAGTGGTCTTGCTTGAAAAAGTTTAAACTTTTCTCTGGCACCTGTCACATTAACATGGAAATGATTCAAGTGCTGTTTTTCAGTATGAACCATTTTAAGTGTAGAAAAAACACCCTGAGAACTAAGGCAGTCATAAGAGATAATGCAATATCATAGTTTGGGGATATAAAGCAATTCCTAGTTAGTCTTTATAGTATTTTTTTTTTCGGGTCAAGAGCATTGAAAAAGAAAATAAGAATATTTTCTTTTTCACCTTGAGTATGATTATCATTTCTTTTTATGACGTAAATTCTACTATTCTACTTTTATTAACAAGCAAAAAAAAAAACCCATTAATTTTAAATAAGGGCCCATAAAAAATTTGCTACTTATTGGGATCTGTAAAAAAAAATCAGTTTTGCTTACTGGAAGGGTAAAATGCTGTTTAATATACTTTTCTCTTTGCAATTAAATTAGATTTCTTTTAGTGGAGAAAAGCTCATAAAGGAAACAGCCTTGGAGATGTAATATGCTCTAACATATTTAAATAATTAGACTTCTGTCTCATTGAAATGTATGTGCTCTAGGTTTGATAGTGATAAAAGCATGAATATTAGTATGATTAGGAAATTACATCATGTCACAGCATAATTGATTGATTGATAGCTGAGTGAAAACTCACCACAAAGCATGTGAAAATAAATGCCTGTTCAGCAGTTATTCAGGCAGAATTTTACATCTACCCTGTTGCAAGATTAGTAACTGAAATGCTCATCTCCCAAACAAAATGGAATTGATGTTCTTTGCCTTTTTTGGTGTGTGTGTGTGTGTGTGTGTGTGCTTTCATTCTAACACTGGCAAGGAAAAGAATACAATTCAAAGTGCTTAGTGCTCAATTCAGGAGTTAATTGTTCCTCAAGACCTGTCAGATGGACACTAGATTCCTAATTGACTCTATGAGCAATTAGTGTTTTGGAATTTCCTTTCAAAGTCTCAACTTTGAAATGTAAAGCTTCACTAACACACGGAGTTGATACTCTTTTACTCATCTCTCGAGAATTGAATTTCCCAAACATTTAAACTAGCATTAATTTTTAAAAAGCATTTTGTCTTTTTTTTTTTTTTTTTCTTTCTGTTTGTGCTTTCGCTTTCTCGTTCTCTGTCCTAATCTTTTAAAGATTCCTGCTCACACAGGTCTCTGGCAACACTCACGCTGGTGGAGAAGGGCTGGAGAAGCGAGGCCACTGCAGGATTCTCTGTTTCAAAGCTGAACCAATATTCACCATTGACATATCCATTCATCTGTGCAGGGTCATTGGAAATCCTCTCTCTCTAGTTTTTCCTTCCCTTCAGGGAGCAATGCTTAAAAGAGCAAACCCCTGGTGTGAAGAGATAGGAGAATTCTCAGCACGGCCAATGGTGCCAGGAATCGAATTAAAGTTGTCCATTTGCAGATGACTGTCTGTTGGAGCTCCCAGAGCATGGAGGCACTGTGCTTTCAGCTGATGCTTTGTTTACTTGAAATTCTGTCAGTGGCACTTCAATTTAATTTTTTTTAATGGCAAAAGTCATATCATGCCAAAAATATGCCAGGAGGGTAAAAACACGAAGATATGTGTTGCTCTGTAGAGTTACAACATTTTATTAGCTTCCCAAGGCTTGCTCGAGGAAAAAGCAACGTTTTAAAGCTTTGCAAGAAAGGATTGTGCTCCCCATTGCAATAGCCAAAAAAAAAAAAAAAAAAAGTTGAATCATTACTGAATTCACTCCTCTTTTGAGGAATTTAAAGCTTGTCATTTCTTCTGCAGTTGTTGACGTTCCCAGATCTATTTTGGCATAAATCACATTTTGATATGACTGAACCCACAATTTTGACTATCTTCAGATGCATTATCTCTCCTCGGTGAGAGGCACTCAGAAGGCACGCACTGCCATCACATCTCAGATGCCGGAAGTCAGCACTGAAGATGTTTTCTCCGGTTGGATTTTCTTCGTTGTCATAGGAAGTGTTCACGTGGCTTACTTAATTGGGCAAAGTTAAAAACTGTAAAAATTAGATTTGGGAGGAAAGATTTGAAAACCCCGGGAAGAACATAACCTGTTCAGGAGATGGAAGCTGAGAATACGTCGTCCTCGTACCAAGTCCCTGAGAACCAAGCGTGTTCAACAATTGTCCGCTTTGAGTTTGTGATTGCTACTGGTTCGTGATGTTTCTGCTTTCACTTTAATTTCTCTCTGTCTTACTTCAAATAGTGAAGAGTGCCTGGCATAAAGGAGGTCCTCAATAATCTTTATTGATAGAATGAATAAATGATGCTTAATATTTCTTTTTTATTTATAATTAAGATTTTTAAAATTTTGCTTTGTTTTTCTTAGTATCTGATTTAAAAAAAAAAAAAAACTGTTCTGTGCTTTACTTGGCAAATTCTACTTAATGCTTACTTTCCCAGATACAAGCTTTACATATATCCCTAGGATTGCATTTGGAAAAATGTGGGAAATACATTTACCCTGAGCATCTGTACCTATTCAGATGTCTGCTGGGTCCAGTGCGCTGTGCAGTGGCTTGTTCTGCCACCTTCATTATAGTCTCACCCTTGGAAAGCGGGCATGTGTAGTTTGAGAAGTAGTATTGTAGCAAACAGTTTAATCTGACTAAGTGACCTTACACAAAAGAGAAAATGTACAATAACAGTCAAGCTTGTAAAAAAGGGCAAACTGTATTCTAAAGCAACCCAGAATGGATTTTAACCACAATGAACAGACTGTGTCATCATTTTAAGAGCAAGCTACACAACTGATTTTAGAAGTACCTACTACTCTCTTTAGATTTATTACAAAGCACAGAGCATGACTCTTTTCTCAAAAGCATCCCCCCCAAAAAATGAAATTCTCTCATCTCTCTTTCTCACCCTCTCTGTCTCTCTATCCACTTATCTGTTCTTTAAGCTATGCTAAGGAGCCGTTCCCCCTGGTGCAATGAAGCCGTTCCTTTTCTTGAGTGATCTAGACCTTTTTAAAAAATGTCATATCTGGTTATCTGTAATATAAAATAGCCCATCAAAGTTACCATGGTGCAGCCTCACATCTTAAATATCAGTTTGTGCCCTCTAACCATTAGTTATCACGTATCGTTTAGACCAGTCATGGCATAAACTCTGTTAATAGAGTTTTACAAATAGAATGCAAGTGATGTGACTTCAACTATAAGAAATTTAAAATCATATTTATAATGCTTGTTCCTGATATTTGGTTACCTACCCAAAGTTTTTAAACGTAACATTTAAATATAAGGGTTAAGTATTTTATCACAATCTTATTACGTGTTAAGTCCTATTCAGTAGTACCCATAGGACTTGCACCCATAATACATTATGGGTCTGGCAACCATCATGAAGCCTTATTTTATGTTAGATTTTGTGAGGACTGTATTACTGAATATTATAATCACCAAATGCTTTTGATAATGAAGCATATGCATAGTAAGTACTAAGAGAAAATACATATTATTCTGATTTTATAAAAAAAAATAAGCTGGTACTATTTATGTAAATTGTGACTGTTCTGTGATTCATAAGAATTTAGTTGGTCTGGTTTTATCACTAATTTGACATTTTTGCTTATTTTATTTTTCCTTTCTTATTGATGGAGCACGTACTCTGTGAAAAGTACAGTGGGAAATGCTGGAAACATAAAATGGATAAGACAGTCTTAGCCTCGTGAAGGAAATTAACACATAAAAAATGCCATAAGTGGCTACATGATTCTTAATAGAAATTTACCATAGGAAAGTTATACATCTTCCTTTTAAGTTCCCAAAACATTTTCTTGCATGACTATATGTAACTAAGAATCAGACATCATTCTAATCACTGAACACTATGCAAAAGAACAATCATACTTAATCACAAATAATTTTGATAGGAAAATGCACTGTAGCATCACACTTACAAGTTCATAAGATGTTGACACACACACACACACACATGCCACACACACACACAAATGATAAGTACTGAAAGAGATAACTGACCTCAAGGACCTCAGAGTCTAGTAGGACTGCCAAGAAGGAAAGAACAGTATAGGGCAGGGAAGGGCATTACAAGTAGAAAGAACAGCATATACAAAGATATAAGGTAGGAGAAAGTGTAGGATATCCCTTAAAGTTAGTAGTGTGTTCAGCATGCTGTCAACACTATAAGAACTAGAACTACAGAGAAAATTTCCAAGTGAATTTTAAAATACCCAAAGGAAAATGAAAACTTTAAGTGAAAAGTGGCTTTAATGGAAGTCATTGTTACATGATTATAGATAATGGTCACTTTTTATTTATGTAGTTTCCATATTTTTAAATAATAAACTTGCATTTTAAAACCAGGGAAAGTTTCTTTTTTTAAAAGGCCCAAAATACATACCCAAAAATAAGAACCAGAGAGAACCTGCTGAAGAGGGACAAGGTTGACTTAAAGCAACAGCATGGGATTGAAGAAGGATCAGATGTTAGTGTTTTAAAGGATGAACGGAGAAGAGTATCCCGATTGAACACAGGGTAAGAGAGGAGGGGCTAGATTACCTGAAGGCTGAATCTTCTTTGCACAGATTGGGAATTTAACTCTCGCTGCTTGTGAAAGTTATTTTTAATAAAAGTAATACAGTAAGATATTGGCTGGGCCAGAAAAGGAATTTAAATCTCCTAATCATAAATTAGTAGCAGAAGGATCAAAGGGCATTTTTTATCATGCTTCTGAAATCTACCTACCTGTAACTTCTCCTCATTATATCTCTTTAGTTCCATCCCCTGGAACATCAAAGACGAACTCTGGCAATGAGAGTGCCTGGAAAGTAACATAATGTCTGTCTGGTTGCTTTCCTTCCATCTTCTCATTCTCACCCTCAGAACACCTTTCCAAGGAAATCACTATTATATCCATTTCATTTTTTTTTGTTTTTTATTTTTTAATTGAAATTCAATTAATTAACATATAATGTATTATTAGTTTCAGAGATAGAGGTCAGTGAATCATCAGTCTTATATAATTCCCAGTGTTCATTACATCATGGGCCCTCCTTAATGTCCATCACCAATTACCTCATCCCCCTCTCCTCTCCTCTCCAGCAACCCTCAGTTTGTTTCATATGATTAAGAGTCTCTTATGGTTTGTCTCTCTCTCTGATTTCATCTTGTTTTGTTTTTCCTTTTCTTCCCCTATGATCCTACGTTTTGTTTCTTAAATTCCACATATGAGTGAGATCGTATGATAATTGTCTTTCTCTGATTGACTTATTTCACTTAGCATAATACCCTCTAGTTCCATAGTTCCATCCACATGATTGCAAATGGCAAGGTTTTATTTTCTTTGATGGCTGAGTAATATTTCATTGTTTATATATGCAGTGTGTGTGTGTGTGTGTGTACACATAGCACATCTTTATCCATTCATCTGTTGATGGACATTTGGGTTTTTTCCATAGTTTGGCTATTGTGGACACTGCTGCCATAAACATTGGGGTGCTGGTGCCCTCTTTGATCACTACATTTGTTTCTTTGGGGTAAATACCTTGTGGTGCAATTCCCGGGTCATGAGGTAGTTCTAGCTTCAACTTTTTGAGGAAACTCCATATTGTTTTCCAGAGTGGCTGCACCAGCTTGCATTCCCATATTATCCCCATTTCAAAGGTGGGAATACTGAGACATAGGAAGGCTAAGTTATTTGCCTCGGGTCCCGTGACTAGTTACTGGAAGTCTAGGGGTTCAGACTGGAACAATTCAGATATATGCCAAGATTCAATCCACTATGGTCAGAATATGATGATACTGACATTTCAGCAGAATTAACAGTTAAAAATTAAAGGTCCTTATTATGGCAAATGATGACTTTTTTTAAAGGTAGTTCTTGGTAAGAAGAGTGAATAAAATATTGTAAATAGTACTAAAAATAATTTTGGTAAAATATCTAAAATAAAGACTATTGTTTTTTCTTTCAACAAATGCAAGTATTCCATCCTGTAGCAAATGCTACATCATTAAATTTCTTCTATGAGACTCTGTACTGTTTTCTATATTCTATAAAGTATATACCAATTGGTAGACTCTAATCCAAAATAACTGTAGATATTTTATGGGTAGAAGTTAGTAAGAGGTCCAAAAAATACAGAGAGGGCAGAATCATACTTATTGGTTATACTTTCTCCTTCTCAGTGGTGAGTACCCATGACAGTGGAGGTGGACAACCGTAGTTAAGAGATTAACTTGTTCAAGAGCTCCGGTGGTAAAGGTGGAAGGATTATTTTTTTATATGAAAAAAATCTTGCTCAATGTTGGCCTACAAGGTATACCAAAACCAATGTGTGGAAATAATAGAAGATTGATTAAAAGAAGTAAAAAAACTACTAGAATAAGGATAGTAAACTTAAATTCTGGCCCCAATTCTCCCAATTATTAGCTTTGTCATAGTAATTTATTCATTGTACATTATGCCAATTGGCATTTATAGCAATTGTGTGGGGTTGACTAGTGAGGAATTTTAAATTCAGAGACTGGTCTTCAGACCAAGATTACTGTAATAGTGACTAGGGAGCTAGTACTAAAATTATGTCTTTTGGCTCCTAATATAGTATCTTCTATTGAAAAAGAGCAAAAGAAGCATGAACAATGTTTCTTTTAATTTGGGGGACCACTAAATTATTTGATACAACTCACTGCAACCATCCTTTGCCCCAGATGAAAAGGGCACCATGTTTTAGAAGGTCCAGTCTTGCCCTCCTCCAGTACTCTCCTATACCCTATTGTGAGGAGTCCAAAGGTCATGAGGGTGTTTCAACTTGGAACCCATGCCCCTTGTAGACCATGTTCCAGACGCTTGGAATTCTCTGGGTCCACTTCTAGAACCCATGCAGGGCTCTTCACCAGGTCTGCCCTCCCACAGGTGGAAAGTGTCCTCAATGTGTACAATTTTGGACCCAAGTGGAGGCCAAGAGGCAGCTGGTTGGAGGTGGGGGAATAGCGGGCAATGGATGGGACTTCTACAGCATGCATGTGAAGCTGCTTATGCAGTGAGATGATTGTGGGCAAGAAGAAAACAGCCAGTCAAAGGTCAGCCTCTCTTATTCTGAAAGAGCTCTGATGATCAGGAAACAGAAAGTTTTAAATTTGAGCCCAGCTTTCCAGACATTTATGAAGGTAGAATTATGAAGGTAGAAAGAAAGAACATATTTTAACATTTTTTGTTCAGTTTATGACTTCCAAAATAATTTATAATGTTTTAAATATCTTATGTTTTAGATATATAGTGTATGGTAGGGCCTTCATGAAGCAAATCTTTCTAGATATAGATAAAGATGCAGATAAATATCTAGCATTATATATAAAGGTGTAGTAAATACATCTATAGAACAAACATAGTACCTACTTTATGTAGGTACTCTATCACTGGACAGACAGGTATGAAGAAGACAGACCAGGTCCCTGACCTGTTCTAAGGGTTGGGATTCCTGGTCTCAGATTAGTCTAGCAGGTGATACAGATGAAACAGGAATATCAAATGAGCATAAAATGCAAGTACAGAGTAATATGCGGAATGGTAGATTAAAAGAGAAGGCAGTGATGTCTGGGAAGTCTTCCTAGATGAAGCCATCATCATCATCATCATCATCATACAAAGAATTCTCAAGCTAAGAATAAGATATTTTAACCTAAAATAGATTATCCTGGGGAACCATTATCTTACTATCCAAATAAGGATAATTTTTTTAAAGATTTTTATTTGTTTATTTGACAGAGATAGAGACAGCCAGCCAGAGAGGGAACACAAGCAGGGGGAGTGGGAGAGTAAGAAGCAGGCTCATAGCGGAGGAGCCTGATGTGAGGCTCGATGCCAGAACGCTGGGATCATGCCCTGAGCCGAAGGCAGATGCTTAACTGCTGTGCCACCCAGCCACCCCCAAATAAGGATAATTTTTAAGTAAGACTGAAATGGATGATAAACTTGGGGGAAAAGTTTGCAGCATTCATGGATAACCTAACTAAATGTCTTTAATTATTAAAGCAGTCTTTCTTTGTACAACGTTATCTGTCACCTGATATGCATAAGATACAAAAATATACTAAAATCAAACCAACCTTAAGACTTAGTCGGTAGAGCATAATGCAATCTTTTGTTACAGGAGTGGAACCAACAGGGGTTGGGATGTTGTAGAACGAGCATGGACTGCACATTTGTCAAGTGGGGTTCTTCCGTAACTCGAGAGGAGTTGCCTTCCTGGGAGAACTCTCGACCATAAGGAGCCCTAGTAGAAGCCTCAAAGAAAACAAGGGGAATACCCAAAGCTACACAATAGGCAGAAATCTCTAGCACCTACTGATTGCTTGCTTTATGAAATTATGAGGAAGATGATGGAAAGAGAGCAATGTGTTTGCGTTTGGGGGCAGAGATGAGTGTGAAAAAGACCCAACAGCTGTGTAATGTTGTAAACACATTTTCTAAGTTTTAATGAATTCTAAATGGACTGGATTTTTTTTTTCTTGAGGGGAGAGACAATAAGTATTCTTTAGGCAGTAACCATTTCTTTTCCACAGAGTTGCATATATTTCCTCAGGAGCTCTACATCTTCCTGAAAGTTGAAAGTCTTCTTAAATATTTCAGTAATGACTACGAGTTCTCACCCTTTTTCTAATACAGCTACAACTGGGATGCAGTCTTCAATTAGGGTGATTTTTCCAGGGGTGTACTTTCTTGTCATAAACAGCAATGGCACTACTGTCCACTAGTTTGCATGTGGGGATTTTCTGATAGTGATGATGCTTTTGCCTTGATTCCCCCAAACTCTCTTTCATCCTGTCCCTCCTTGTGACCACAGTTTGTACCTGACTGTGTTTAGGGGTATAGTCAATAACCAAGGAACAAGACATGGAACGTGGGTCTACTGACTGGCTTGTAGGAAAACAGAAGGGATACCTGACTCCAAAAGTTTCTTTAGGGAAACAAAAGGGGATCCACAGATCAAATATAGTCCGCCTGTCCTTGAACTCCTTCCCACCTATCTCAGACAAAGAGGTTCTTACTTTTTCCCCATTGATTGTCTGAAATGCGTACCCTTGATTCTCATTCCAGTTCTTGATGATTCCATTCTATCGGTTCTCACCCATGCCCATCCACACAGTGTTCTAGTTTTCTTCTTTCCTCTCCACATTTCTTTCACTCAGCCTGGAGCAGGGGTTGGCAGGCATCTTCTGTAAAGGGCTGGATGGGTAAGTATTTTTAGCTTTGTGGCCTGTATGGTCAGTCTCAGCCCGACTTCTCAACCCTGCTGGGAGCTAGAAGGCAATCACAGACAGTACATGGGTGTGAATGGGTGTGACTGTTCCAACAGTATTTTATTTATGAATGAAGAAGTCACACTGGGATTTGGCCTACTGCCACAGTGTGTGACCCTTGGTCTAGGGAAGTGACCAGGTTTTCCTCATATCCCTTAAAAAGAAAATCTCTTGCTTTGATTCTTCTTTTCCCCTAAACTGCTATTCATCTTTATTAAGATGTTTATCAGTGAGGAAAGTTCTTCCATGCTTGCCATGTCACTTTCTCATAAGCCATTTTCTCCATAACCCACTTGCCCAGGCGTCTGACCCCGACACAGTACTGACACTGCTCTCTCACGGATCTTTAGCCTCCTAACTGCCTATTTTCTCTCCTAATCCTATGATTTCTCTGACGCATGTGCTACAATTAAACACTGTCCTTGAAAATCCTTCCTCACGTGTCTTTTGCAACAGGATATTCTCTCCCTCTCTCTCTTTCTACTCTAGAAATATCCTCCCAGTCCCCATTGTCTACTGCTTAAATGTCGGTTTAACTCAAGAGTTCCATTCTCATCTCCTTCTACACACTTTCTCTCCGCCGTAATGTCCGTTACCATAATTTCAACAAATTCCCGTATGCTCATGATTCCTAAACATCCTCAAAGAGCTTTGAATTTTTTCCCATTGAAAGATAAGAACTTCCAGTGTCCAACTCATCGGTTGTACAAGCTAGTAAGTTCTCTAAGGAGAGACAAAATGTACCAATTCTGTGTCACATGATCCAGGTTGCAATTCTGACTTTGGGGTGGCCTTGGGAATGTTCCTTAGATTCATGGAACCTGTTTCATCATACATAAAAAAGAATGACAATCCTTTACTAGGCTTTTGGAGGATTAAATGTAATATACACCAACAATGTCTTTATTAACATTTTTAACAGATACTTCACAAATATTTCTATTTTTTTGTCCCCTTTCCTTTTCTTCATTCCTCCAATCCTAACTGGTCAGCCCATCCTTTTGATTCCCTGTCCAAAATCTTTCTCAGACTTTTCTCTTCTTATTGCACAAGTTCTGGCCCTGCTTCTAGCCTCCCGCCCCCCATCTTCCACTGTGCTCTCTATATTGATAGGGTTCTAATGAAAAGATGGAGGCAGCACTTTTTGTTGGCAGTAGGATACGGCCCAAATATTTATCTGAATTCAAGCTTCATCTCTACCTCCATCCCACCCTATACATAGACCTACACCTCCCTATCTTCTAACCATATCAAGCTACCCTTCTTCCCAGATGTGCCAGATACATTTAGCATCATCTGTGATTTTGACTGAGTTTTGATTCAGGCAAGAAAACCAATCTCTCTCTAACTGTTGAAATTCTATTCAGCTTTCAAGATATACCTGAACTGTTAACTCCTCTATACAGCTACCTCTCCCTACCAGATTTGCAACTAAGTATCTTCCTTGGTAAATCATCACTAAAAATAGACTGTAAGTTCCACTGAGGCAGGGACTTTAAAAAAAAAAAATGTTTCAAGTTTTTATTTAAATTCTAGTTAGTTAGCATATAGTGTAATATTAGTTTCAGTGATTCATCACTTACATACAACACCCAGCGCTCATCACAAGTGCCCTCCTAAACCCCATCACCCATTTAACCATCCCCTCACCTCCCTCCCCTCCAGCAGCCCTCAGTTTATTATCTATAGTTAAGAGTCTCTTTTATGGTTCACCTCTCCTTTTTCCCCATGTTTGCCTGTTTGTTTCTTAAATTCCACATATGAATGAAATCATGGGTATTTGTCTTTCTCCTACTGACTTATTTGGCTTAGCAGAATACACTTTAGCTCCAGCCACGGCGTTGCAAATGGCAAGATCTCATTCTTTTTTATGGCTGAGTAATATTCCATTGTATATATACACACCACATCTTCTTTATCCATTCATCAGTCGAGGGACATTTGGGCTCTTTCCATAATTTGGCTATTGTTGATAATGCTGCTATAAACATTAGGGTGCATGTGCCCCTTCAAATACGTATTTTTGTATCCTTTGGGCAAATACCTAGTAGTGCAATCACTGGGTCATAGGGGACTTCTATTTCCTAATGGTTAAGGCAGAAGCTCTTGAGTAATAGTAGGCATTTGGATGTTATTACAGCATGAGTATCATTATAATTTAAACAGTTTAGCCAACTTTTTTTTTCTAGTGACAGTAAAAGTTCCAAGAGTCAGAGATTAAAGGAGGTTTAAGATTCTAGTTTTGAGGGGCGCCTGGGTGGCGCAGTCATTAAATGTCTGCCTTCGGTTCAGGGCATGATCCCGGCGTTCTCGGATCGAGCCCCGCGTCAGGCTCCTCTGCTGGGAGCCTGCTTCTTCCTCTCCCACTCCTCCTGCTTGTGTTCCCTCTCTCGCTGGCTGTCTCTCTCTCTGTCAAATAAATAAATAAAATCTTAAAAAAAAAAAAGATTCTAGTTTTGAGACTTAAAATATATTTTCTTTGTAACCTCTTTTCTCATAACTGACAAACTACTTGAAAACAGGAAGAAAGGAGGGAAGGAAAGGAGAGAAAATGAGTCACTGGCCCACATGCCAGAGCTGAAAGGAGGTGGGGGCAGGAGGAGGAGGGGCTGGAGGAAATCTGAAAGAATGAATTTAAGACCTAAGTAAAAATGAATTTTTTTTCAAGTTTCATTGTGTTTGTTTGCTTACTTGCTTGTCTGTGACAAGGAAGGGTATTTACTTGCTTTTTTTGCTCAGGAATATGACAAATGATAAAATGATGTACAGTGCTAAGAATAAGGCAAATACAAGATATTGTGGGTTCTTGAAAGTTTTAAGGATTAAGGAGCCCTAATTCTTTTTCAGAATTATCTGCAAGCATAAATACATGGTTTCTCTGCATCTTCAGACCATGTCTAAATGATATGGCCAAAAGCTGAAATTTAAAACCAGCTTCTCCAAAACGTCTTCCTTGATAATACAAGTCTCCCCATTACCATTACCATCACATAATTTAATTATGCCCTATTACCCATATTTTGTGTTTTCATGACAATATGTATTTATGTGTTGTTTATTCTCTGCACTAAAATCATATCTATGTATAAATCCATATTTGTATTTCTCAAATTAGAAATTAAGACCATGGCAAATTCTGCCAACTTTCTACATAGCTCAGGGTTAAATCTAGGTAGAATACTTGTTAACTAGGTACTCAGTTCCTTATTAAAATTCATAATTAAAATCATAGCTTCATTATTATGGAAAGTTTTTAAAAGCTCACCAAAAGAATGATTTGTACTTATTACATTATTACATTATTATTGTCATTATTATTATTACTTGATATCTTAGAGCCTCTTAGCTTTTGTAATAAACTCTAATGTGCAAATTATTTATTCTCTTTTATAAAACATTCAATAATTCTATGATTCATAAGTAAAGTTATTCAAAGTTATGATAAGGTATTCCAAAAGCACCAAAAGGGACCCTCTCTTAGGTTTGTTTTTTTTTTTTTTTTTTTTAGCTGTGAGTCATTTAAAGATACAGGATACAGGTTTACAATAATTTCATGCACTGGCTTTTTCTTTTGTGGTTCTGAATACGAATTCAGTTGAAACTTAAAGAAACAGGAAGATATTTTGATTTGAAAGCTATATGAATTCACGAGGGAATGAGTTTGGTTTCTTCTCTACTTTGTAATGCAAAGAAGTGCATTCCACAAAATCAGATGAAACAAGCCATTAATTTGACAGTCTCAGTCCTCGTAGCCCTATTGATTCAAAAAGCTGAAAACAGTTATGGAGGCTTATTGGCTCCAATTAGGCGTCGTGAAGCTTGACGTTAAAAGAAATGAGTGTACTGGGAGAAGAATCACTCAGCAACAGAATCCTTCTTAACATTGTATCATGAATGGGCATCAAATCTTGGTCTCCTGTCATTTTTGTACCTCTTCATTTATTGATTATCTTTACGGACCTGTTTCGGAACGTCAAGAGTCTCGTTTCCAAGCTGATTGTGTCACCTTTTTAGGTTGCTTTTACTGAACAAAGATACTTGTCTCGTCTTCTGAGATGTTTCATGAGTATAACCTCAAGAGCTTCCTATAAGGCTCATTTAGATATTCTCAAGAAATACTGTCAATTCCTTCTGTGTGATTATTATGCATGTGGAAATGCCTCAGGATATACTCTATTGATGGATTAATCAATATGAGACTCTATAGATATATACTTATTTCAGCACATGCATCATCTTGCATGGAAATAACTCCTCTCGTTAGAGGTGTCTAACATTTTGGGTTTTTTGCCCTTATCCATAAGAAGCCTACCTAACTCTCATGACCACCCTTAATGCATATAAATAATATATATCCACAGTATCGTTCTTTAATGTTAAGATCTTAGTAAATAGTGCCGCAAAAAGGAAGAGTCAGGGAGGAAAATGTTATTCACATTTTTAAGAACAATATCTATTGAAGCGATATAGTGTTATTTATAGCTGCTATTACGAAAGACCAATATTTCTTTGAATATTCCTTTCAGAATGTCCATTTTTGTCCATGTCTTACCTTAGTGATAGAAAAGTGATTTTTCCTCTAAATGATCACAATATACTTACATCTCGGATAACTTTTTGTATATCATCAAACGACAGGAAAATGTTTTTCTGAGGTGTGGGTGGGGATGCTGACGAGGAAAGACTTGATTGCTAGAATCAATTATCAGTTATAAAATCCTTGCTTATCATTTGTTAACAAATCCTCAGTTGAAAAACCTTTTGACCAGCTTGATATAAGCCTAAATTTGGCTGTACAATGAATATAATCCAACTCTAATAGAAGATGACTATATTTCCAAGTATATTTAAAATAGGGGAAAAAATAAGATTATTGTAATAAATCTAACATCACAGCAACCAATTCATGGAGCTTAATTATGACACTACTAAATGTGAAAATCTATTCAGCGCTAGGAACACTTTTCACATTACATTCACGCTAAAGATTGGCTGTTAAGAGCTCATTACTGGTATTTTTCTAAAGAGTGGTTTATTAAACACAGTTACCTAATAAGCATCTTTGGTCGTGCAAATTGCTGAAAACAGTAATGAGTCTGATTAGACTTCATTTCAATTACGACAGCTTGTCTAGAAAAAATATATATACATATATATATGTATATATATATTTCCTTGATGCCTTAGAATCTAGCTATAAGACACAGCAGAGTTTAAAAAATAAAAAGCCACCTCTGTATTTCCTTTCCACAGTTCACTAATGAAGAGAGAATTGTCCAAGTCATCATCCAATTTACACACTGGAAAACTGGATGGACAAAGTGGAGTCACAATCATGTTTGGTTAAAACAGCAAAGGCTGTCTTGACTAATATGTCTAAATAAGGTCACCTTTAGTTTCTCTCTGCTTTTTTTTTTTTCCCCTCCTTAGGAATATAAAGCTATAAATGAGGTGGAGACTTAAAAATGATTCATTCTTATTTGGTTTGTGGAGGTTATTCTCTAGATTAATAGGCTCACCTTTCAATTACATTTTATCCATGGATCTTCTACTTAAAATCATAACAATACAGGAAGCTGTTGGACTATGCATGCTAATTACCAGGCCATGTTTTTTAATAGATATATTGGGAGAAAAAAAATAAAAGAAACCAAGCTTTATGAACGTGCACTAATATTTCAGAAAGTGTCAAGAAATGTTCATTAGACACTAAACTTGATTTTGATATTTTAAAAAAGTATGTTATTTAGCTGCATTTAACAGCTAACCTCCTATTAAATCATGCCTGAATATTACTGCTCAAATTGAAAGAAAAAAATTGTTAATGTAAAAAGCCTTTAAGTGATTAAGCTGTCATTGCTGTCATTCGGGTACTCTAGTAACATTTTAATGCTTCTGGGAGCTATGGCCAGGGAGGTAATGCACTATTTTATGCTATATTCTCTGAATAGATTCTTTTTAAAGTATAATATCATTTGACACTGAGCAGGATGAAATAATTTCTAGGATAAAATATGAAAACAATGGCTGGATGTAGAAGCATTTTAAAAAAGGAGGGCACGATAAAACCACCTCACCTGAAAAACTTCACAAGTTAGCTAAGTGATCAGGTAATGGCCGGAAGACGAAAGTCAAATTCAAATGAATGCTCTTGTAGGCATTTGGATGCTTTCAAAAAGATTTACCTAAAAGGAGACCAGTTCCAGGTATGTCATTTCAATGAGAAAGGAATCTTCTTAGACTTATGATTCATCCTTACTTTTATGAATTCTCTATTGCGTTAAAAAAAAACCTGTTCTATAGAAAACACAAAAACACTTCTAAATTGACTATTGGGGGTGCTTTCTCCTATGTTACCCAGTTATTACATATTTTAATTATTTGCTTTTCAAGGATTTTTTAACATTTCATCGAAAATGATTATATTAAGTGTATCAACTACACTTCAACTAAAAAATGATTTTATTTTTTGTATTCAGCTGAGAAAAATGTATCAATATGTAATAAAATTGCTATTAGGTTTCCTTTTTGAAGAATACTACCCATGTAAATCCAGACCTCCTCGAAAGTGAGTGCTCAATTAAGGAAAAGACTTCCCAGGACAATTTGGGATCATAAACAAAACTTGAAGTTTCATAAGTATGGAAACTTTTTGAGGTAAATGACTTGGTTCAAGCCACAAATAATAAATACCTAGCTAAAGAAAACCTGAAATATACTTACTTGTGATTAAAAATATGATGTGCACATTTGTTAAATCATTTAGAATAAACTTTGGATTCTAAGATTATTAATAGTAAAGCAGATCATTTTTAGGATAAAAGCAATTTTAAAAATCTCCTTTTTTTCTGTCACTTTCTCCCTATTTTCTCTGTATCCTTTCTATTACTACAGACATAACACTGAAACACGCACATACAAGCCCCTAGATTTGATTTGTCGGTGTAGCCTAATCACCTGCAGGGTTCGGGTTTTCCTGTTGTTTAGGGACTTTATGTAAATAGGATGCACACAATTTGAAGAGGGAGCAGGAAGATTTGACTTATTTACTTTTTTTAACATAAGCAACTAAAACTAGCAAATTTAAAGATAAGTTTCTTTTGTCATGATGAGCACTGGGTGTTAATGTAAGTGAAGAATCACTAAATTCTGCCCCTGAAACTAATATTATACTGTATGTTAATTAACTAGAATTTAAATAAAGACTTGAAACATTGAAAAAAAATAAGTTTCTTTCAAATTCTCTGCTGATTTAAAAATGTGACCGTTAGCTCCGTTTTCCTTAAAATTATTAGCAAACACGGGAGCATTTCCATAACTAAGGAGGCCAATAAAATAGTGCATGATAGGTAAGAAGTATACAATTGTAGTATAGTTTATACCATATAGAAGCAACACCCTATAGCTTTTAACTCTATTGACAGTATTGAGAGCAAGTTTATGCCTAACTGCTGTATTAGAGACAAAGTAAGCCATATTTATTCACAACAGAAGAGAGCTGGATTGGAACTGATTGTAGAATTGTAAGCAAAAGAACGCGGGTATGGATTTCATGTGATTAATGTCACTGGACCAATCATTGTTTTAAATTCAGCCAAGGTATAAAATAAAAAAATAAAATAAAATAAAATAAATAAATTCAGCCAAGGCCTAAACTTTTTCTTTGACATAATGGCATTGTCTATCCTAATAGTAGATGAAACAATGTTGTTAAATATTGTCATAGAGAATGTGACCAAGATAGAATATTCTCTGAAGAAACAGTTTCTTTTTAGGTTAGGTTGTTGGGCACCCCCTCCAGGACAGGAAGTGCCACTTTCTTTGAGGATGCTGATATCCTTCCTCTCTTTTCTGCTTCTGTCTCATTATGCAGCATTCTTTGTTTTTACAAATGGAAGAGCCAACAGCGCTAATGACTGGACTGTCATTCACACTGCACTTTTAACAACGTTCTGTTTATCTGGAAATTAGAGCATCCTAATTATAGGTGGTGCTCAGGTTTATTTCACCAGACCATAGAATGGGGCTGGAGGGAGGGAAGGTCGGGGTGGGGGGGGGGTTGCGGAGAAGAGAGAGGTAAGAAAACCAGTGTTCTCAGTAAGAGCTCTTTACTTTTAATCCTGGACCGTGTTGATTGTATTCGGAAGCAGTTTATCTTCATACGTGGTATCATATGAAGAAACAACCCTAAACCCACCTAAACTCATTTCATATGTTGCTTTTTCCACTGCCTTCAGATCAAAGTTATTTTCTTCAGGCTGGACTAAATTATACACAGGTCCCAGGAGTGAAGGACACTGAATTAATGTACTATGTCACCCAGCCCTGACTATAGAATATTTTTATCAAAGTCCAAGACACTATTTTGCTATTGCATTAAAAATTAATGCACGAATTGCCAAAAAGAGAAAAATGCATAAATAACCTAAACAAATTTTGTCTGGGCTTTGCACACTATCTAGAGTCACCTTAAGCAGAGTTTTTAAGGAGAATGGTTGAAAAAGTTGTATACTTATATGTAAATCATATTCTACTCCTTTGTCTAATTATGTGAGGGGACTCTCAATCTTAAATAAGCAGCCTCGGTGGTCTATTTTGTCTTACGTAAACTGTCTTTTTAGAGTAAGGTTCTAGAGGAACGCAAAAAAGGAGGATGAATGCAAATTCCATCTTACAGAAGATCGTGGGGCTTGGGAGATTCCGAAATTCGTTTATTGACCCGTGTCAGCACGGCGTGTTGGGCAAAAGTGAATACAGTTTGGTTTAAATATAACTAATTGAACTTTGCATTTATATATTTGAAATAGAATACACACGTGCAAATAGATGTTTACAAATAGCTATGTGTGCGCATTATGATTAACATGACATTTCAGGATTGTGACCGAGGAAATTAACCAGCCGCGTCATAATTCAAAGTTGGTACCATGCCCGGTTTGTGTTAACTAAAAGTGTGAATTTATTTTATATGACACAACAGTCACTTGAGAATCAATTGGAATAACCTCGGACTTAGGACAATGGTAATGCTGCCTCGGCAGAGACCTTTTAAAAAAAAATTCAAAAACGACAGAAAATGCACAATACTTTTGGCATGTGGATTTCTCTTTCTGGATCAATCATACAGGCTGGATACTATGAACCTAGCGCAGGGCTTTCAGGTTGTGTTAACCCCGTTTATCCCTGCATGCTACACAGCTCACCTGTTATTTACACACATAAGAGGGTTGATACCGCAGAACAAGGGGAGTGCTCTGTTGTGACACAGAACATACATATTCATTAGCCCGGGCAGTCCCCATGGACATATGTGGTATGTCCTGATGATCTTTGTATGACAAAAAGAACCGGGGGGGGGAAGGGTAGGTGGCTGTAATGGATTGAAAACGTATAAGGGAAAAGGGAAGAGACAGCATGAGAAATGAAAGGCCATAAAGGAACAACTTTAAAGGTTACCTACAATGCACTCTTTAAGCCGATTACAAATTATCCAAACACATTCACAGACGTAGAATAAACAAAATATTTGACTTAACCTGGAAGAATCAGTCCTCTTACCTAGTAGCCCCCCGAACTCTTCCTGACACTAAATACTGAGATTCTGAGTATGAATCACTTGTATATTTTAAATTGTATGTATATGCCTAGGCTTGTATTCTCTGGACTTAATTGTGATACGATAGACAGAACTTTGGACGCTGTTTCTTTACTTGATTTAGATTAGTATTCAAAAATTTTTACACATAAACTTTTGTAAAACCCAGCCCTTACAAAAAAAATGAACAAACAAAAAGTCTAAAATAAAGTTAAAATAGATGGATTTAATGTGAGTGTGATTATACATTCATTTGAATACTTGGATTTAAGTTTAGGAACTTGTAGGACCCCAATAGGAAAAAATACTTATTTGAATTATGATTATGATTTCCTGGGTTGCTTTAAGTGATAGGCTGTCCACCCTGATCATATATTGAATATAAACTCAGTGGACTAAAAGTGATACTTCTCTCATCAGTGTAATTTACTTTGCATAAGTGCTCTTGCATTCACCCTCATAAATGGAAGCCGTCCTCCTATATATGTCTTACATATTAAAAACGATGACCTATCAGACCAGTGCATACCAAGTTTCATCCTCAGTATGAAATATTGGCAAAATAGTTATTTTTACATTTGGTCACATTTTGAGAAGTGAACATTTTGTTGCTGTGAATAAAATCTAATGTATTTTAGGGAAACTGACTCAGATCATAAGCTACACACAAATTTAACTGAAGGACAGAGTATATATCATTCTAGTATAAGTCGTGATGCCCATAACATTGAATACAGGTTCTTACGATGCCCAAAATGATGACATATAGAACAAGATCAGTTGCTTACCCAGATACCATCCACTCAAGAATGTTCTCTGAGATATAAGAGGCATAACTTGGAGTAACTTAAAACAGTCTCTCAAAAGTTGTACTAAAGATCATGACTGACCTAGAGGGGAAGCTTTACAATTAAATGAAGCTTTGGTTTGTGGTATTAGAACCTATGGTATATTCAAAGGAGCATATTAGAAATGGTGGGGATTGACATAGGGAAAACAGCTAGAAAAAGTATGACAAGTCAGAGCAAAGGGGGAGACAGTGAAATAACAGCAATGTGGAAACCAGCTTTTTAAGAAATCATTATTCATCATTCTACACTGTTGCACTAAGGACACTGAATCAACAAGAAAAATATCAACCATTTTCCCTATGTTCTGATTAAGAAGACAGGAATGCATATATATATATATATATATAAATGTATATATATATATACGCATTATATATATATGAATATAATAGGATTTAGGATTTTTTTCCTAAAGATACTACTTGTTCAAGTTTTAGAGCACTATACTTGCTAGTTTTCAAAAAAATATACTTAAGTATAAGAGCTGGAGCTTGAAGCTTCTAAATGAAGTTACAGATTTGATTGTTTATGTCATTGATCGGTACCATCAAATTCCCGATGTTATAATAGGGGGTGGGGACACTGTGACAAAGTGGAGAGGGCATGCCATGTCCAAACTGGGCAGCTGGTTTTCAGATTCAGCCAACTGTTGCCAGACAAGAATGAGATCTCGTGATCTAAGAGCATTCAGCTTGTCTTGAAAAATAGGAAATACAGAAGTGAAGATTATTTTTATAAAGTTAACTGATTTTTGAAACCTGGTGCTGGCCAAACCATAGCTGGTTGCTGCTACACGCTGCCTGCAGGCAGTGAGGTGGCAATTCCTCTACGTATGAGAACTGTATTTACCAAGGGCCATTTAGCCAGAAATGCCTTTATGGCTCTTAAAAAGGATCGCTTTATGCAAATATGGTGAAAGGGGAGGAGGGAGTAATTTGCTTCAAAATGTATTATCATTTGGAGTCTCGAGGCGTGAAAGTGTGATTTAAAGAGAAAAATCATTTGACAGTATTGTTATATAATTAGAATATCTTATTTCGAGACTGCAAGTTTTGAGATCATTCCTAACTGGATTTACCCCTCTAAGTACTTTATTTCTTACTTGTGGTCTCTACAGTGTTGAGTAACAAATAACATTTAGAATAAATAAAATACTGTGAAACTGGAATCGAAAAACATTTGAATTTCTGACGCCTTTTTGTAAGATCATGCTCTGCGTTTTGCTGAGTATGAAAGAATTTCAGTACCTTCCTTATAACCAACATTCCCAATGGAAAATTTCCTTTTCAGTAGCTGTCTTGAGGTTGAAGAAAAAGTGATTTATAAATTCTAGGAGTGATTTTACTTTTTCCCGTCTAGTCAGTTTTGTTTTGCTTTTAATGCACTTGTATTATTTTTCAAAATCAAAGAACAGGAACTATTTGTATGGCAGTTCACAGTTGGAAGATATTTTCAGTGCATATTACACTTTAGGTAATCTTATTAACAATCCAGGAAGATGTACGATACCATTATAGTGCACATTTTATAGCTGAGAAAAGTGAGGTGGATGTGCTTAAGTGACTTCACCAAGATTAGAACAGATAAGCAATGGCATGAGCAAGGCCAATGGTCTGATTCCCAAGCTTGGGATATTCACCCTTCAGACAAAATTCTACAGCCTTCTTTACGTTTCTGTCAGCCCCTTTCTATCCCACCAAGCTAGCAGTGCCTCCAAATAAAACAGTGTGTTGGGCAAATTAGTTTTCAACCCCACCATGGTAAGTGAAGTACCAAACTATAATGGGGACTGTCTGGATTGGGGATTAGGTCACGTTAATGTTCCCTTCATCTCTAAAATCAGAGAGAATTTAGAATGTGAAGTGGCAAAGAAGACAGAAAGCTGAAAAGGTTTTGTTGTCTGATAAACAGATTCCCTTGACTTCAATTCTTAGCACTGAACCACAGGCTCTGTATATAGTGGGCCCTCAAGTCGTCGACTAAATACAATTAACAGTCCCTACCTTATATTTAGCTGATAAAGGGCTTCTAATTTTGGTGTTCAGAAGATGGAACCGGATTAAAAGATGAAGGAGCACGTGTAATTTCTGTGCTCTTCCCCCTCACTTTTAGATATGGGCTCACATTTTCAGGCCGGGAATTATCAGGAAATGGACTGAGGAAGATTTCAGATCAAATGGGTTAGTCCAGGGAATACTAGACACTGCGGTGTTGGCCTCTTGGCTTCTGAGGGTGAGGCCACAGAAGGAGAACGCTGCTGGGTCTGCGCAGACGTTCCATGCGCTCATCACTCCCCTGGAAGGATCGTGATAAGGAGACGCTGCATCAGGCCAGTCTGCACTACCAGGAGGTTTGTGGGTGCTCTCGCAAAGCTTTTCACTGCATAAATCTGTATTTTTAGCCAATGAATGTGCTCTGTCTTCCTGAAATGTTGCATGTTCCGTGTGTTAGTTCTGCCATTCCCTAGAACAGGGTGCATCTGTTGCAGTGTTAGGCTGAATATATTCAAGTTGACCCTGGAGCAACGCAGGTTTTGAAAATCTGCGTATGACTTTTGACTCCCTGAAAACGTAATAGCCTACTCTTGACCACAAACCTCACCAATAACATAAACAGTCGATTAACACCTATTTTGTATGTTGTGTGTATTATATACTGTATTCTTACGATGAAGTAAGCTCTATAGAGAAGAGCAAATGTTATTAAGAAAATCGCAAGAGGAAATACATTGGCAGTATTGTCACGTATTAATCCAAAAAAATCTGCATATAAGCGGACCCACATAATCAACGCTTTGTTTCCAACTGTACTTTGTTATATTTATCCCAGGAGTGATTGCTTTCTAGAGAGAACATGGGTAAATATGCTATTAGATTTTTTAGAAATATATTTAAATAAATAATAATGAAGAGTTCAGAGGCACCATGGCCCAAAGGAGTGTAACAGGTGTAGCAATGTCGTGCAGGCCTGTGTGGGGCATCACGCAGCTATCCTAGAGCGAGCAAGCCTTCCTGGCCTGCAGCTGTTTGCCTCAGGTCCCTTCCCCTGGGAAGTGTGAGGAAACCTACAGATAAGGCAGAGTCCCTAGCAGCCAGAATCACCCTATGGGAACCTCATAGAAGAGACCGGCTTTTTTAGACCCGCTGAGCTGCTGAGCAGCATCCCTGGGTTAGGTAGGGGTGGGGGGAGGGTGGTGAGTGCCTTACATTAATATTTCCAGGAACGTGTGCTAAAAATAGACTCCAGAGGCTTAGTCTCTTCTTTCAGATGCCCTCCCATTCTGCACGTTGTTTTTATATCCTTCCTTTTCCTGTGTAACAGCTTCTTTATCATTCTGAAGCTAGGACAGAACTTCGACGGCTATCACAGTTGTGTTGTTTCAAAATAGTTAAAGAACAAAATGGAGCATGTAAAGCAATGAGGCAGCGACTGTTCAGTAATTAAACCCAAGTTATAAAGTGGTCAGAAATGGTAAGAAAGGAAAATGTTATCCAAACTGTCCAGTTTTATGGGAAATATAGACTTGTTCATTTATATATGCATAACTTCATCCAATGGCAATGAAATAACAAAATGCTCGGGCTTTGTACAGTAGTACCTTTCATTCTGGTATAACACTCATGTTCACGTCTCTTAAAAGCAATTTTCTATCAAATTACATATTTTACAAACACACACATTGCAGTGAAATTTGCTGGCTGTATTAAGAATTTCCTGATCCTCTCAAAAATAAAAATTGATGTTTTGGAACAATTCTTCAATTATCTTTAAGAACTCTTTTTCAGACTTTCCACTGTTTTCTGAGTTTTTATTGTACCTATTTAAGCTCTTTCTCAACAGCATAGGAAGTTACTGTTCTGGAGTCATGTTTCTACTAGTGTTAAAATAGTATTGTTTCTGAGATTTCTCTCTGCATGTTCCAGAGAGAAACCATATAAAATCTGTTTTTTAAGGCCCACCTGATTATTTGGGTGCCAAATTAAGTGACACACCTGTGCTGCTTTCGACACGTTGAGAACAGCAGTACAATCAAATGGAGCATGATTTTTTGCTCAAAGAACATTTGGCTCTCCATTTTTCTTCTATTCCACACCAGAAATAGCACCATCAATAAACAGAATAATAATAACAACAACCACCACCACAAGTTTGGTTCTCCTTCCAATTAGCATTAAAATTCGAGAAACTGATGAGAAAGCTCTCTGTGCTCCCAAGGCCCGGGCAATCTCAACGCCGGCTTCTTCAGCTCCTACTAATAATAAGAACTAGCTTGTGCTTAACTATTAACTGACGCTTTCAAGTAACATTAATGATTTCAAAACACGGGGTAAATACTCATGTTCCAGGGGATGTGAATAATTCTGTTCCCTTAAGGTTATTTAATCAAAGCTCAGTCTTGCCTTTGGCAGCCCCGCTAAGGTTACTTACTGGTAGTTAGCATGCATCAATAAATAAACTTTCAATTATCTTGGTAAGCACATCCAAAAATAGCACGAGAATCAAAAGGCAATGGTATATCCAGTAATTGTCCCAAGTAAATAATTTTGATAGGATCTTTCCTTAATTTCAGATGAAATAAAAATCTTAAGAAATGTATTAGTTTTGTTAGAGTTAAACTCCGCAGACATACCCAGAGAAAATGACCAACCTTTTTTAATGTAAACGTTACATTCCTGTCTTTTACAGTGATTATAACTTACTAAAACCATTGTCTATACACTTTTTATAAATGATCTACTTACAAGAAGAAATTTTAAGCCAATAAGGGGGAAGATTGCCTTTTTGTTTGTTTGTTTTTCAAATAATCATTACAAATTTGAGCAGTTTTGTTTTTTTAAATGGGGTTTTATCATGTTTGTCACGTATGTTAACTAATGCCAACGATGGCTTAGCTCAGCTAACAGAAAGGAAGCCACGCCTTTTAGTGTGTGTGTGTGTGTGTGTGTGTGTGTGTGTGTGTGTGTTATATTGTGTTTGTGGTAAATTCCATTTTTTGTGACTCCCAAAATATTTTTGGAGGCCTCCTTTCAAGACATTTATTCATGTTTCTTCTGTATCAACCTCATCAAACTTCCACTCAGAGCATATGTGCGTTCTTATTTTCTCCACTCTGTATTTGATAATCTTTTAAAGAAAAAACCCTAATAGAAATTCCCTGGAAATAATTTACAGGACTAATGAATTTGTAGGTCTTTTAGACAGTTCTACATTACAGTCACATTAATATTCTTTCCTTTTTATAAGGCTTGAAGTAAATCCCATGACAGAAGAAGAATTTAGATACTGATTACTTACGATTGGTTCCTGGTGATTTGCTCTTAATAATTTCCAGTTGAATTTAATGAAAGTATGATTCCTGAAATGCTGCTTCATTAAAATTGCATCTTTTCCCCTTTAAGTGTGGTTTCGGTCATTTCACCCATTCTGCGATGTGTTTTCCTTTCACCCCCCCCCCCCCCCCAAGGAATGATTGAGAAAGCAGAAACAATTAAGAATATCACTTTAGTTCCTCCCAGAAGTCACCCCCAGAGTTCAGACTGAAATGATGCAACCTGTACTTCACCAGGATTTTATAATTTTTCCCCCCAATTGATGATAGTATGTTTTTTAAATAGAGTTTTAAAAGAAAAACATAGGAAGATTTGGGAGGAGGGAGGGAAAGGAAAGTGAAAAAGGAATCTTGCATATCCAAAAGAAGTAAGGTCTTTCGTATTTTTATTAAAAAAATAGAGAGCTTGATTAAGTTATACTGTGCAGCATTCAGACTTAATTTAACTGAGATGGTGATTTGCAAATGAATATCTACATGGATCCTTTTTAAAAATCCAAATGCAAATGAGTACAACTGCAGTAAAATATATTTGCAAATGAATCCTGTTGCTTTATTCATTTATTGTGTAATTACTGCAATCCTTCCCACCTTGTTTTCAGTATTTCTTAATCATTAAGTCGGAAGCATGACAGCAGTGCCAGCCCTGGCATGATTCTCTTTGACTAAAACCTTGTAAATTAACACAATTAGCACAGCATCATCCTGCTAATTAACTTCCAGTGTCTGGTGCAGTGGTTTTGCAAACAAGGAAGAGGGAGTCAGGAGGGAATCAACATGCCATTCTGTTACCAAACTCTGTGCTGTGTTCAGTTTAGCTCAGGAAGTCAAAGCTGGCCATGTCAGAAGCCAGAGTCAGGGAATGAAGAGCTAAAGGGGTTGGAGAAGGAAGGCAGAAGGGTGTAGGAGCTGTCAAAATAGACTGCAGAAATTCAGAAGGGAGCTGATGCCGCAGATGCTTCATTTAGACCAGGCCTCCTTCTTATCAAGGAATCTCTGCCAGAGGCCATAAGGCAGTCTACAAAATTCACTTTGGGTAATACAAAGGAGATTAAGGAGGTCTACTTAATATAGCTGTACCAGAATAGGAAGTGTTCGAACCAAGCAGAGATTAGAACGAGGTGAGCCAGCCCTGGGAGACAAAACAGGGTTCCAGTGCTCTACTGTAACTAAGTATATAGGAGTCCTCCAGGGTACGTTCTAAATCCCGCTGGGTAGTGGTTCCCTAATCTGTGAAATAAGGTAATTTCTAAGGTCTCTTTAAACTGTAACATTTAAATGATTCTCTGATTCTAACTGATAAAATACTCTTGTTTTACAGTTTGCTACTTAAGTCACCTTGCTTCAGTTAGTAATCTAGCAGGTGATAGAATTACCCATAGCATCTCATTATCTAGCTGCATTCCTTGAGTGTATGCCACACACACACTGCTTCCCACAGAAATGTAAAGAGAATCCAGATTCTCTCCCTCTTCTCTATTCTTATACTCCCTTTCACCTGTTTCCTCCCTCCCTGCCTGTGTGCGCTCCTTCCTTCCTTTCTTCCTTCCCTCTTCTCTCCTTCTCTCTCCCTCTCCGCCCCCTATATATATATATGTATATATACATACATATACACACACACATAATAGGTATATATAAAGATATATGTGTGTGTGTGTGTGTGTATATATATATATGCATATGTATTCTCCCATCTTAGTACTTGGAGGCTGTAAAGCAGAGGGAAGGATTATAGGGGAAGGAGGGAGAATGCCAGCTGGAAGACCGACAGACAAGTGATGCTTGTTTTTTTTTTCAGAGACTCAACAACAGAACTGAGAGGCAGAAAGGAGCCAGTTGTAATTCATACCGAGTTGTAGGCTTTGTGCGATGAAAGCGATGGAGCGCTGCCTGGGAGATTGCTTTGCTGCACTCCACGAAGCAGATTTGAAACTGTCGTGGAGCACTTTAGATGAGAGTTGGATTATGGAATGACCTGCTATGTCTGTGTCATATTGTTCTGCGCAGGGAGCATTATACTGTGCTAACTAGGTGTTCAGTACCAAATAAGAGAGGGGTCCTAGATGTGATCTGTCAGCTGTGTCTCATTTTTATATTGGTTAAAATATAAAACAGAAACTCTGATGTGAAGAGACAGGACGGCTAGATATTGCACATGTTAATAGTATCCCGTGCCCGATAGTTAAAAGATATGCACGTTTCATTGTAAGAACCTGTTCTAATTTGACAGGACTGTGTGTGTACACATATATGTGTTCCTGTGTGTGTGCAGCAAGTAACTCGACAGGCTTAACAGAAATCGATTTGTTTATCACTTAACAATGAACAGAGAATGAGGTCTTCCACTGAGTTTTGGTTTAAATTCGGTTTACTTTATATCCGGGACTGAAATCCCTGGTCCGTTTGAAAGTGTACCTGCCTTCCAGGTCACAATGGACATCACACCCTGTGGGGCTTCCTTGTCACAGCTCTAGCATTAATGGAAGATAATAGGTAACAAACGAAGGTAGGGAAAAGCTTTCACACTTCTGACGAGTATCTCAGTAAATTAACTTTCGTCCCCCCAAATCTGCAGGCTTGAAGATGCAGTGGACGCCGGAGCATGCCCAGTGGCCAGAACAGCACTTTGACATCACCTCCACCACTCGGTCTCCTGCCCACAAAGTGGAAGCCTACAGAGGTCATTTGCAGCGCACCTATCAGTACGCCTGGGCCAACGATGACATTTCTGCTCTGACTGCATCCAACCTACTCAAAAAATACGCAGAGAAGTATTCTGGCATTTTAGAGGGCCCCGTGGACCGGCCTGTACTCAGCAACTACTCCGATGCCCCATCAGGCCTCGTGAACGGTCGGAAAAATGAAAGCGAACCCTGGCAACCTTCCTTGAATTCTGAAGCGGTTTATCCCATGAACTGTGTCCCGGATGTTATCGCGGCCAGCAAAGCTGGAGTCAGTTCAGCCCTCCCTCCGGCAGATGTCTCTGCAAGTATAGGGAGCTCTCCTGGGGTGGCCAGCAACCTGACAGAACCGAGTTATTCCAGTAGTACCTGCGGGAGCCACACCGTCCCTAGTCTCCACGCAGGGCTCCCGTCTCAGGAATATGCCCCAGGATACAACGGCTCGTATCTGCATTCTACTTACAGTAGCCAGCCAGCACCTGCACTTCCCTCGCCGCACCCCTCTCCCTTGCATAGCTCTGGGCTCCTCCAGCCCCCGCCGCCGCCGCCGCCACCACCAGCCCTGGTCCCAGGCTACAATGGGACTTCGAACCTCTCCAGCTACAGCTATCCCTCTGCTAGCTACCCTCCTCAGACTGCTGTGGGATCCGGGTACAGCCCTGGCGGTGCACCCCCTCCTCCTTCAGCGTACCTGCCTTCAGGAATCCCTGCTCCTACCCCTCTGCCCCCCACCACTGTTCCTGGCTACACCTACCAGGGTCATGGTTTGACACCCATTGCGCCCTCGGCTCTGACAAACAGTTCGGCAAGTTCTCTCAAAAGGAAAGCTTTCTATATGGCAGGGCAAGGAGATATGGACTCCAGTTACGGAAATTACAGCTATGGCCAACAGAGATCGACACAGAGTCCTATGTACAGAATGCCCGACAACAGCATTTCAAACTCAAATCGGGGGAATGGCTTTGACAGAAGTGCTGAAACATCATCCTTAGCATTTAAGCCAACGAAGCAGCTAATGTCCTCTGAACAGCAAAGGAAATTCAGCAGCCAGTCCAGCAGGGCTCTGACCCCTCCTTCCTATAGTACTGCTAAAAATTCATTGGGCTCAAGATCCAGCGAATCCTTTGGGAAGTACACGTCGCCGGTAATGAGTGAGCATGGGGACGAGCACAGGCAGCTGCTCTCTCACCCAATGCAAGGCCCTGGCCTCCGTGCAGCTACCTCATCCGACCACTCTGTGGACGAGCAACTGAAGAATACTGACACGCACCTCATTGACTTGGTAACCAACGAGATTATCACCCAAGGACCACCGGTGGACTGGAATGACATTGCTGGTCTCGACCTGGTAAAGGCCGTCATTAAGGAGGAGGTTTTATGGCCAGTGTTGAGGTCAGACGCATTCAGTGGACTGACGGCCTCACCTCGGAGCATCCTTTTATTTGGACCTCGGGGAACAGGCAAAACATTATTGGGCCGATGCATAGCTAGTCAGCTGGGGGCCACGTTTTTCAAAATCGCCGGTTCTGGACTCGTTGCCAAGTGGTTAGGAGAAGCCGAAAAAATTATCCACGCCTCTTTTCTCGTGGCCAGGTGTCGCCAGCCATCGGTGATTTTTGTCAGTGACATTGACATGCTTCTCTCCTCTCAAGTGAGCGAGGAACACAGTCCAGTCAATCGGATGAGAACGGAATTTCTGATGCAGCTGGACACTGTACTAACTTCAGCTGAGGACCAAATCGTAGTAATTTGTGCCACCAGTAAACCAGAAGAAATAGATGAATCTCTTCGGAGGTACTTCATGAAACGACTTTTAATCCCACTTCCTGACAGCACAGCGAGGCACCAGATAATAGTACAACTGCTCTCACAGCACAATTACTGTCTCAATGACAAGGAGTTTGCACTGCTCGTCCAGCGCACAGAAGGCTTTTCTGGACTAGACGTGGCTCATTTGTGTCAGGAAGCAGCGGTGGGCCCCCTCCATGCCATGCCAGCCACAGACCTTTCAGCCATCATGCCCAGCCAGTTGAGGCCCGTTACATATCAAGACTTTGAAAATGCTTTCTGCAAGATTCAGCCTAGCATATCTCAAAAAGAGCTTGATATGTATGTTGAATGGAACAAAATGTTTGGTTGCAGTCAGTGATAACTTCTTTAAAAAAAAATGTAATGAATGTTGGCACACACGCATAAAACCTGCTACATAGGGTATAGAGCCCCTTTCCAGTAGTGTTTAAATCGCAAAGGGTACTGGGGAAGATGACGATTGAGTTGCATCTTTAGAGTCAGGGTAGATTTGGAGGAAAAACGCATCAAATGAGAGCTTCTGATTTGAGAGCCCCAGATGACAGAAAGCATCTGCTGATGCTTAGTTCAGTTCAAGCTAGACAACACTCACCAAGGAGCAAGGTGCAAGTGTGTTGATTTCAGAAGGACATGAACCTCGTGTGTTGATTCCATTCTGCTGTTCTCGAGATTTAGTTGCTGTCAAGTGCCTGGAGTGGTGCTTTATTTTTTGTTTGCCTCACAATTACATTGGTGGCATGTGCTAATATAAAGAGCTTTAACTTCAAACATTATTGGACTAAAGAGATGAACGGTTGTGTGACGACAGAAAACCAGATTTTTGCCATTTTAAGAGCAACAGTATTCCTCAATCCTGTCTGTTCTGCAGTATTAAACTAAGAACAGGTAAAACAGGGTAACGGTAATCTGGACCTTAATTTCTGCAGTTCATTTCTTTTAATGTTCTTGTCTGCAAAAACTCAGGAAAGCGATTGTGATTTGTACAGTACCTCAAAGGAATGTGTTGAAAGCACTATGTACTGCTGAGAGTAATGGGATAGGCTTCAATGTTACTTTATATTAAAAATGTATGTTTACCTCAACAATTGGAAAATAGCAAGGAAAATTACTTTGAATGTATCCGGAAAAATACTGACGTGTGATACAACTGAATATTTACAATTTAAAGTAGAAATGGAAGGATTTTTTTAAAAAAAGATTCTTTTACTAATTATGGGGAATTAACCAGAGCAGAATAATTCTTTATGTCAAAAACTGCAAGAGTTCTTCATACATTGCTCCTTGATAATGAAGTGAAAATGTTCTTAAAAGGTACACTGGTTAATGGAAAGCTACTTACTCAGTTCATGTTAGTGTCTAGAACACTCGGCCACAAGACCTGCTTAGGACCCTGAAAGTCACAGTACCTAAAAACTAGGACTGCCTTTTACTGCATAGGTGGTGGTGGTGGTGGTGGTGGTGGTGGTTTGCGAGTTCTCTCTTAAAACTGCTGGGAATGGTGTCCTTCTATTCACTAATCTAGCTTATAGGCTTGCCGTGCTGTTTGATAGAATGCAGAAGATAGCAAGCAAAAACAAACAAACAAATACAAAAACCGACCAATCAACTTCTCTATATCCACAAAGAACATCTACATCCCCTCTCCTTTTTGACTCCTCTCTTCTCAGTGCAATTTTGCTTCTCATTTTGAAATCTTCTGGGCTATAGTGCTCCCACATTCATTTCTACCTCAGTTTTGTTACATTTCTCTTGGAGAGTAAAATAGAAAATTGGAAATGAACACACACACACACACACACACACACACACCTACACCTTGTCAAACACGTTACTTTGTTTTCTCCCTTTTCCCATAAATCTAGTTTCCAGAAACATCGGTCTTCATGCTTGCTTCCGCCTGAGTCCACCCCCACCCCAGAATATGGGGCATTTTTCTTAATTTCCCATTCTTCTCCTGCTCCCTGCCCCCCCCAAGTTGTTCTTTGTATCCTTTAATGCTTTATGTGCAACTTTTCATTGATAGCTAACTGATGTTTGGCAATGCCTCTGAACAGACAGTGTAGGCTGTAGCTTTCCAAAGCCACTGCCCATGCATAAGCAGAACAGCCTGGCTTTTTGAATGTATTTTTCCTGTTTTTTTTTTTCCCCTTCCTTTTTTTCTTTTTTTTTTTAGTTGAGAGATGCAGTAACAAAACTGTTGCAAAGCACTGGCATTTTATGTATTCAAAAAGTGATGTACATTTTTTAAAAATTTAAATAAATGCAATGAGAAGCCCCAAGAAAGCTTTCTGTTATTGTTTTTTTTTCCTTCAAAAATTCACAGTGTCAAATTCTCTGAAACATGTAACATAGAGAAAGCTAATGAAGGACTTCATCGTATTTCTGAAATTTTATGATGCTTGATCATTACTCCCCTTTTTTTGTATTTTTCATGTTGCAAAAAACTGAGCAAATGAACCAAAATTTAATTTACTGTGATATTCTATCAATTAAAACTGTGCTTACATATAAATATTCCATATTAAAAAGCAGTGCCTTTCATTAAGGATACAAAAAATAATATTTAAATACGTCCTCTGCTTTTCACGAGTGAATAAATGCTATAAGCGTGTTCTGGCTCTACCCTGCACATCTCTTATCGTAAGGGAATTCTAATATCCCCATTAACTTGTAGGTTCATATTGATCTCACTGACAAGTTTACTTTTGCACAGTGCTGACCTATTTTCTGTCTTTTAGACATTACATTTCATTTCCGCCAACATGCTGTGTTCACTTGAAAGCAACTGGCAAGTTTTGACAAACCCAGTCTTATTTAGACAACTTTGGAAAATCCAATATTGACCCACATTTTTGTGGCTAGTAAGAGTTAATGCCAAATATGACTGCACTATTGTGTTTTATGCTCATTTATAAAATTGCAAATAAATTAAAGTCATACATATTGGCTTTTAGCTTTAAGTGACTTAAAAATTACTTTGAGATATGAGTGGTCAAAAATCCATGTATTTAGGCAGAAGCTGAAGTCTTGTGTGAATTTCATTTAGCCTCATGAATTCTTGGATTTGATCTCTTAGGAAATTGGGCATGCTGAAGAAATGAAGATCTGTTGGGGGAGATAAGGCTGACCTTTGAGTAGATAGTGCTATCCTGTGATTCTTTGATTCCGCATGGCAGCATTATGAGCTCTTCCATGGACTAGCCTAATAATGAGCTCTTTTCTGACCATCCCTTCTGGAGCTTGGGGTGGGGGTGGGGTGCCACATCCTGAGAAGTAAATGTGTACAATCATTGATAGTACCACTGAGTAAGCGGGCTTCGTACTCGTGGCCTCTTTTTGACTGCTAAGAATTTGGAGAAGGCTACTAATGAAGGTAAGGTAATGAGCCAGTCCAAATCCCTTGCCGTCTGGCCAGGGGATTTGAGCCAGTCCACTTAACAGCCCCTAATTCTGTTCTTCACAACTGCAATAACATTTCCAACGGGAACAAAAAGGAAGTGAAGGAAACCACTTCAGTAGAAGGATCAATAGAAATTCAAGAGGTAGTTCATAATGACCTTATGGGTGACACAAATGGAAATACCCTACACTCCTGGCATGCTTCTCACCAAAATATTT